>NW_003852531.1:4467095-4471964 GCF_000181295.1 Otolemur garnettii | reverse complement strand
AAAAAAAAAAGCAAAAAACTTAAAGAGACGTGAGGGGTGAGGGAGGTCACAGCAGTAGGGCAGGATGGAGGACTGAGTCTGCTAGTCAAGAACCATGTACAGGTAGTTAAGGGTCACTCTGCAACACCTTTTAGGGAACAGAGCTCTGGGACAGCAAAAATATGGTGTCAGAAGCCACTGAAGTCCCATCAGAAAGTGACAGGAAGAGAGAGGAGAATGAAATGATGTCTATTGACAGTGGGAGCCTCCCCCACATCCATCTTCACAAACACCTCCTCCCTTGCCAGCTGAATGGGGTCATGAGCATGGGTCCTAGTGGACCTGGAATTCCCCCAGTAGATTGGTTTACACAAATGGCCAAACCTCAAAAGAATACAAAACAAATAGAGTTTCTATGTCATGTAAAATTTTCAGGAGTTGGCTGGAAGACTTCAGTCAAAGTTCAGAAGTTACCTCCTCTTTTGGGGAGGTGCAGAACTATGTCTGGAACCATGGTCCGAGCCTGACGTTTACGTGGATGCCTTCCCCTCCCAGCTCTTACCTCAATTCTGTTCTTCTTCCTCGTAAGAACTTGCACCATCGCTTTTTGGGTTTCTTCTAGTTCATCCCAATCCTTTCTACTCTCCTCCTCTGCCCAAAAAGTCTTTGCAATAGTCTTCTATTCTGTGTCTGAGGAACGATCTTCATCACTGTAGAGGCAGCTGTTTTTCAATGTGTTTTGAGAGACTCCAAAGTTGAACTAGACCCCTTTGAGCAGGTTGGTATAAAGTGAAGGTGAGGATGTGGGGCAGAGAGTGACACTCGCCAATGCAGGGGACCAGGAAAGCCAGCCACAGGCAGAAGGAACCAGAATAGGTGTTCCAGTGAAGACAGAATCACTGCACCAGTCGCTGGAGTGATAGATGGTTACATAAATATCCTTAGTTCGTGTCTCCATAGTTCCAAAAACACATTATGGAATCTAAAATAATAAACAAGGAAAAAATATTCAGTAAAAGTTCTAGAATCACACAGAAAAAGCAAATCATGGATACTCTTTATCAAAAACCCAGGCTAAAATTCTCTATGGTTGATAGACTTCTCTCAGCCAATGCAAAAAGAGAAATCCTGCATTATATAATTATACAATGGGTTGTAAAAGCTTCATGACTTTTATGACTTCATGATAAAAAAGAATCATGACTATTTTTTCATTAAGTTATAAACACATAGATCACGTATACATTGACGCCTGTATGGGGCATGATGTGCTGACTTTATATACAATTAGGAATGCTTACATCACACTAGTTATACAACCTTCACCTCATTTACTTAATTATTGTGTTAAGACATTTACACTCCATACTTAATAGATTTGACATGTACCCTTGCAATATGAACCATAGGAATGGTCCCACTATTTACCCTCCTTCCATGGAATGTCCCCCCTCCCCTCCCATTCCCCTCTTCTCCCCTCCGTCAACTAGGGCTAATCATGACTCTTTTAAAGAGTTAGTCGGATCCATCTGATCCGATTTTTAAGAAACATATTACGGTGCAATTTGTTATACACAGGACAGTGAGAACAAGTCCCGAATCTTCCCCAGAGTGAACTGAGCTCTGTGAGTCTCTTCTGTGAACATTCTGGATGTGGTGGGAGCGATGCTGCGGGGTGTGCATGTCCTTCTGGCGGCTGCTCGGTGCAGACGCCCCTTCAGAACTGGAGTCAGTGAGCCCATAGCCTGCGGGCTGCTCACCTGTGGGGCCTCCTGGGCCGGTGCTGCCGCAGCGCAGAGGTTCCAGCTCCTCACAGCTGCCGCCTGGTGTGAGAATCCTCATCTTTGCTCCCAGCTCCGAGTGGTGTGGGACTCTGCTACTCTGTGTGGCCTTAACTAACCTTCACCCCTTTTTCTCTGACACTGCTGTCCCCCGAGGACCTCTGCTCTCCTAACTCCCAACTCAGTGCCTGCTTCTCAGAGAACTCAAACTGTGGGAGGGACTTACCAGGGGTAATACTCCTAAAATCCTTTATGAGCAATGGGTTGAAAGTGGGCCTTTCTGTGACCTTTACCTGGTTTTAGAGACTTGTCTCCATTTATAAACTACAATAAATTCCAGAAGGTTAGTCCCTCAGAGGGGGACTCCACTGGGTTAGAGACGCACTACTGAGACTCAGTGAAACTCCCGGAACAAAAGGCCTGGCTACTTTTCACCTTGTTCCGTTTTTTGACCCAGCATTTTCCGTTTAACTCCTTCCAACTGCAGGTAACACACTTGGTAGCTTTCCTCTTCCTTAAGCACCAAATCTTGATACTTTCCCCCTGCACTTGGCAATTTATCATTTTCTTCACACATGAGCTCCTTGACAGTTGCTGAGGGACAGGGGTGACCCGTGTCCAGCCTCCAGTTGTGAGGCACCTGCCGTACACGGTAATGTTCTCCTGGTGAAAATGCACCTTAGCCCACAAGGAAGGTGATTTTTATAAAGAAAAAGGAATCCCTAGTGATGGCACATGTCCCACCTTCGCCCTGGGAACTGCGTCCGGGTGACACACAACCGTAGGGCAGAAATGACCAGGATCTTGCTCTAGAATTATCTACAGATAGGACAGGAGGGACTTGCTCACTGCACAGTCAGGGAGCCCTGAGAGGGACGCTCCATGGCTGAGGTGCCGTCGGAGACATCACTGCCAGTTTCACACCTCTATGCAGTCGTTACAAGCCTCTGTAACTCGCCTGAAAGAACAAACATTTTCCCCTGGAGGAATGTCAGGGAGCTGGACGGATACACCCCTGTTTCCCTGCCTTTTCCTACACCTGCTCCGTCCCAAGGAAAGGGAATACAGATGTGAAATCATTCCTTCAGACACAAAGACTGGGAATAAAGTGATTGAAATGAAATGATTTTCTTTTTCCCCTGAGAAGAAAATCACCATTCCCTTCCTGTAGCTCAAACTAAAGAAAAATGCAGGGCGGCCTTTCAGAGTTCTGTTTAACCTGAAGGAGACACACACAGAGGCCCTATTTCTTTTGCTTATCTCTTACGTTCCTTATAATAATTTATCAAACAGAAAACAAGAGCCTTGTGTCCAACTTATTACTAGAAATTCATTCCTATGAACATGTCAAGCCACTCATTTGTCTCTGAGTCCCTGCTTGGTCTCTGACTGAGAAGTTGCTGGTCTGCACGGAGTGGGCAGGGAAGCCCCCACCCCGTGGTTATCACCAGGGCCAGCCGCAGGCAACAGCATCTGACTGGCACTTGGCAGTCTGGCCCCCATTATTCTTGACAATGGGTAGACAGAGGGGAGAACTGTTTAATTGTTTACTGCTTCAGGACATTTTAAAAGATAATGAATATACAAACAGCACGGGAAAAAAAGAGCCCCTGTAAGGTGGCTTAGATTCAGGACAGAACATTCAAACAATATTAGCCTCAAAATGTTAACATTGGATACCCTTCTACTAAGGACCTATAAACAGATATAGTTCCTCGGTACACACATTAGCAGATGCCACCCGTTCCATCACTGCTTCCACCTCCTCCGAGCCTCTGTTTATACATGCATTTTCATAGGACTCAGAAGGTTCCAGAATCAAAGAGCTTTGTTTCCTGAAAATCTGTGGTGTTAGGACTTTCACATCGGGCCAGTCCAGAGCAGATGAGGGCATGGGGAACCTCAAGGGCAGGACAGGGCTGGGACGCATTTGCCCTGTGCAGGCCACACTGGTGAGTGTGAACCAGGAGGCGAGGGTTTTATGGGGTTTATGTCTCTTTACAGTTTATTGAGACAAAGTGCCACACAGCAAACGCTTCTTGTGCCCAGACATCTGCATCCTACATAATCAAAAGGCAAAGGTTATGCTTTTAAAAAGTAAATAATATATTGTTGATAATGAAAAAGTACTTCACCATCTTGCCTGGCTATTCTCACAAGCCTGGGAGGGTCAGGATTTGCTCACCCTTCAACCCTGAATGATGTGATTTGATAAACAAATTCTAATAATTTCTACTTTGTCTACAGGAGATTTAGTCCTCTGCTATTTAAAGATTGCCCTCTTTCTCATCGGTCAAGTGTGTGTTGTTATCAGTGAGGCTGCCTGGTCACCTAGGCATCTGTCTGGAAACATGAGATTGAATGATTTCCGAGGATTCTGAGCTTCCTACTCCAGCATCACATGATCGGCCACTGGTGTGTCTCATGTCTACTGGGCCTTCTACTTCTTCCAAATAAAAAATGCCTAAAATGATATGCTTGAAAAAAATTGTGCTTTGCCCCTACATTTCATTTTTTTATTAAGTCATAAACACATAGCTCGTGTATACATTAGTGCATTTATGGGGCACAATGTGTGGATTTCCTATAGAATTGGGAATGCTTACATCACACTGGTTAATATATACCTCATCTCATTTACTTAATTATTGTGTTAAGACATTATACTCTACACTTAGTAGATCCTACATATACCCTTGCATTATGCAGCATAGGTGTGATCCCACCATTCACCCTCCCTCAATCTGACATCCCCCCTCCTCCCTACTTCATCCTGGGCCATGGTTATGATCTATTCTTCATATGAAAGTGTGAGTGATTGTAAATTGGTTTCATAATAGTACTGAGGACATTGGATATTTTTTCTTCCATTCTTGAGATACTTTACTAAGTAGGATATGTTCCAGCTCCATCCATGTAAATTTAAAAGGGGTAAAGTCTCCATCTTTTTTAAGGCTGCATAATGTTCCATGGTGTATATATACCATAATTTACTAATCCATTCATGGGTCGATGGGCATTTGGGCTTCTTCCATGAGTTGGCTATTAGGAATTGAGCTGCAATGAAAAATCTGGTGCAAATATCTTTGTTATAAAGTGATTTTTGGTC
>NW_003852531.1:4465663-4466744 GCF_000181295.1 Otolemur garnettii | reverse complement strand
GTGGCATCACAGCTCACAGTAACCTCCCACCTCCTGTGCTCAAGTGATTCTTCTGCCTTCGCCCCCCAAGTAGCTAGGACTACAGGCGCCTGCCACAATGCCCAGCTATTTTTTGGTTGCAGCCATCATTGCTGTTTGGTGGGTCTGGGCTGGATTTGAACCCGTGGACTCAGGTGTATGTGGCTGGCCCCTTAACCGCTTAAGCCACAGGTGCTGAGCCACACCTATCTTCTTCAGAGAAGCTTCTGTTCAAGTCCCTTGCTCCCAATGAAATGGGATTACTTGTTCTTTTTACATTAATAAGTTTGAGTTCTCTGTGAATTCTAGTTATCAAACCTTTGTCAGAAGTGTAACCTGCAAATATCCTCTCCCATTCTGAGGGCTGTGTGCTTGCTTTACTTACTGAAGTTTTTTAGTTTGATCCCAGTAATGTATTTTTGGTGTTGCTTTAATTGCCTGGGGGGGGTCCTCCTCATAAAGATTCTTCCAGGCCAATTTCTTCAAGTGTTTCTCCTGCACTTTCTCCAAGAATCTTTATAGTTTCATGTCTTCAAGTCTTTTGTCCAGTAAGAGTCAATTTTTGTTAATGGTGGAAGGTGTGGGTCCAGTTTCAGTCTTCTACAAGTCACCAGTCAATTCTCCCAGCACCATTTGTGAAATAGGGAATCTTTCCCCCAATCTATATTTTTGATGGGCTTATCAAAGATCAAATGACAATAAGTGTCTGGGTTCATCTCTTGGTTCACAATTCTATTTCATTCATCTACCTCTCTATTTTTGTGCCAATACCATGCTGTTTTGATCACTATAGATTTATAGTATAATTTTAAGTCTGATAGAATAATTCCTCCTGATTTGTTTTTATTTCTGAGTAATGTCTTGGGCATTCAAGGTTTTTTTCTGGTTCCATATAAAATGAAGTACTATTTTTCCAGATCTTTTGATAGGGATTGCATTAAATTTGTAAATTGCTTTGAGTAATATGATCATTTTAAAAATATTGATTCTTCCCAGCCATGAGCATGGTATGTTTTTCTATTTGTTAACATCTTCAGCTATTTCTTTTTTCAGAGTTTCATAA
>NW_003852531.1:4457643-4464742 GCF_000181295.1 Otolemur garnettii | reverse complement strand
TAGGAAGTTGGCATTCTTCCAAGTATTGCTCAATTTCTTTCAGATGTTCATATTTCTGAGAATAAAGTTTTTTGTAGTATTCATTAAGGATTCTTTGAATTTCTGAGGTGTCTGTTGTTATTTCACCTTTGTCCTTTCTGATTGATGATATTATGGACTTTAATTTTCTGTTTTTGGTTAGGTTGGCCAAAGCTTTATCAATTTCGTTGAATTTTTCAAAAAACCAACTTTTTGATTCATTGATCTTTTGAGTAATTCTTTTGTTTTCTATTTCATTTAATTCTGCTCTAATTTTAGTTATTTCTTTTCTTCTGCTGGGTCTGGGGTTGGAGTGTTCCTCCTTTTCCAGTTGGTTAAGATGTCCCATTAAGTTATTGACTTCCTCTCTTTCTGTTCTCTTTCCCCCTACATTTCACAGGGGAAGAAGCACAGACCTTATAAAATTCAAAACAGTGTTACCTGTGCCTAAGAGTGTTCACATTTTTGAAAAATGAAGTCACTCTTTGCCACGACGTATCAAGAGGAGGTAAAACAAGAAACAAAGAATAATCTTCAAAAAGACCTTTTCCAAATTTAATTGACCACAGAGTTCAGCCCATTCCTTCAAATGCAATTATGCAAAGAGGCAAAATTTAATATTGCAATCGATAGAGTTCCATACTTTTCTAATGCCAGGTCTTAGCTCTCATTGATTTTTGGGGGTTAGCTGCACAAACTTAGCTATGAACATATGAATTGCACACCGTAAAGAAAATGACTTTTCCTGCTCACAGAGAACAATAGAGCAGTAATTGTGGGCTCACAGAATGGGAGGCTCATTCCAGCCTTCAGAAAACATATGAGGGGCAGCAGGGGTATGTGCTCAAATTATTTTAACAGATTCAAAACAGACACAATTCTTAAAATCTGGAGAGAAAAATGTAGTGTGTTAGTTTTTGGGGTGATAACAGGGCATGATCAAGGTTGCTGGAAGGATGCTTTCAAAAGTCCTTTTTATTATGGCACACATTCCCCCAGAAAATGCTCTCACAAAATGCACACCTCAAAAAAAAAAATAAATAAAAATAAAAATAAAAAGGATCCTCCTAATTGTGGCTGGCTTAAGGCCCCTTCAGAGCAGTCAATAGCATGCTCATGCAGGTGGCCTGCTACTGCTCCCCTCCTGGAGCCTGATAAAGCCAGCCTCTTCCCTGGATCAAGGTATTAAGGTTTGGGTTATTTGTATTGATTTTATGTGCCACTATACTGCACCAGCCATGCTCATATCTGTGGTTCACAAATTCCTCTTTAAAATGTCACCGCCATCTCATTTCCTCTGCCATCAATACTGCAGCCAGAGGGGCGGCTGTTTGTTAACCTCAGGGCTGTAGTCTTGTCAGATGCTGGGGGACCACATATTCCCAAAGTCTTCACTGACACCAGCAACACGGGGGTGGGAGGGTAGGGGGCCACAAGATTCATCACACATACAAAAAAACAAAAAGGAAGAACAGAAGATTCATCACACACACACACACACACACACAAACAAAAAAGAAAGAAAGAAAGAAAGGAAGGAAGGAAGAAAAAGAAGAGAAAGAAGAACGAAAACTTTCAAATATTTTTATCTGATATTCAAAAGGATTTCCCCCCTTGCCTGGGAGACCCCTGGGAATGGACAGGCCCTCTAGTGGTTAGCAGTGAGCTTAGAAGCAACAGAGGCTTGTTAGACTCCGTTTGGTATCATCTGAAAGCATAGCCACACCCATACACAGGTGTGCACACTGGAATTTCTACACCTGAACACAGCTATCACCGGCTACACCCACATTCTCAATCCTGCTCAGAATAAATCTTATAGGAACCAAATTTGCTGATAATTTTGTATCAATAAAGATTTTTTTCCCTGAAAGTTCTAAAGCATGTCTTTCTCAAGGAAATAGGCAAATCAAACTATCTAAGAATTTTAAACAGATGCATTTCCTTCTCAGCATGGAAAAAACTAGCCTTACCCGGGCTCCAGACAGAAACCTGCACACCGGCGCAGCCATGACTGTATTTATCAGTCGATGGTGATCCTTTAACAAACATGCAGCTGAGTAAAAATAAAACACATGTTTTCCCTTATTTCTCTGTAAGCGCTTACTTAAGGTTTTATTATATTTGGCCATGGGACATTCAGTAAACTTACTGATGATATCAAAGAATGATTTTACAAACAGTAAAAGTTACACTATTGACACCTCCAAATTCTAGAGTATTTACATTGTGTTAGGTGCACACTTGCTCTGGGAGATTAACAAACATTACTACAGAGGCTGTGGCCAAATCCACCCTGGTTGTTTATAAAACCTTTACAACTCATCAGCTTCCACTAACACACTGGCACTGTTCAATTACCATCAGTGTTGGAGAGCCTTAGCAAAACATCTAGTGCCCATGTAAATAGACAAATCTGAAAACTAGCTGGTCTGTTGGCTTACATACTGTAGGTAATGTTTTCTTTTGCTCAAATTTGTTCTGGAAACTAATCACGCTCTGATAAAGCCATCTGCAAATATGAGAAAGATTGACACCCACATGTCAAAGTTTACACAGCCTGACCAAGTGTACATATAGTGCAGATGATGTAAGGTCTCTGTGAGCAGAGCTTCTCCGGGGCCATGTTGGAATGCAGCTCCCTGGGTGAGAACGCATGTACTGCCGTCCACGTCCAAGCAAAACCGGCCAGTCTCCTTGCCAAGCTAGACCCTTCCAACAGGATGGGTGCTCTTCTCAGTGCTCATCATGGAACTTTAACTTTATTTCCCTGGCGGCATCAGTCTAGGACTATAGGACTGTTATCACTTAGCTAAAATTCCAGACACAATTGCTTTTCAACAAGTCACTAAAGCCTTCTTACCTTTAAACAGAAAATGACAGCAATATACTGTTCACATGCTAGAAAGCATGGCACTAACTATTAATAGGAGTAATGTTATGAAATGGCAATTGGCTAGAAATCCATGGCCTGTCAATTTTTTACTGTACATTATCAAACTGGCAGGAAAGAGCCTGGCGTGGTGGTTCACATCTGTAGTCCCAGCATCTGGGGAGAATGAGTAGTATAGGAGGATTTCTTAAAGCCGGAAGCTCAACACAGCAAGCCTGGGCAACATAGCAAGACCTCATCTCTACAAAACATTTTTAAAAAATTAGCTGATCATGGTGGCACACACCTGTAGCCCCAGCTACTTAGGAGGCTGAGTTAGGAAGATTGCTTGAGCCCAGGAGTTTGAGGTTGCAGTAAGCTGTGACGCACTGCACTCCAGCCTGGGCAACACAGACAGACCCTGTCTCAGAAATAAATAAATAAGATTTGCTAGAAAGATGGTCTATAGGACTGGAATATGAAGCCTGTGGTGACCAAACGTGGTCAAGCACCGCAGGGCTTCTTCTCCACCCACCTTGGCAATGAATTTTTCTATGTAAAGGTACCTGGCACAATCCTCTTTCTGCTGTAGTTTTTTTTCTCCAGAGATAAACCTCGTGTCTCTATGGTGTGTGGTCCTGACCTCCCTCTTAGGTAGCATAGTGCAAAACAAAATGCATAGGATTTGTAGTGACCCTCTGAATTGTGAATTATCTGATCTGAATTTGAACTTCTATTGACTCCTAATTACACCTCACTAAGAGTATGGAAATCATATGTTCAGAATTTTATTCTTGAATTTTTCTAGGTACTAATTTTAAATTTTCTTGTTTATGATTTCCAAAATAAAGCCTAATAATTCTTTGAAGGATGTGGAAACATTTGTTTCTCTGTAGCCTTCTGCAATTCTCACGATTGGCCTTTGGCTTTGCTTTTTAGTTAACCAAAGATAGCTTTGTGATTCTATCTGCCAGACCTTCTAGTTCCCATTTTAGAGTCATACAATTCCTTAGTTCTTTACCAATTCTTGATTTTTTATTGTTTCTCTGAAAATTTCCCATTTTAAGATCATTCTTCTTAATAGATTATTAAGTATATACCCAGTAATGGGTTTATTTCTTCCTTGATTTCCTTCTGGTGGCCCCTAGATTCTTGTTTTGTGAAAGAATCACTAATAACCAGTCTTTCCATGATTCTTTGATGTCGTCATAGTTCTGTATTTGTCCCTGTTCATCTCTTGTGTACTTTAAAGAGCACAACAGAATTTCTTTGTTCAGCCACAGTTCAGGCATCCTCAAACTACGGCCCACAGGCCACATGCGGCCTGCCTAGGACATTTGTCTGGCCCGCCGGGTGTTTCTGCCGCTGCTGCCTGTCCTGTTTAGCAGACGACTCGTCCCGGGGCCCGCAGTCGGGCCCTCCAATGGTCTGAGGGACAGTGAACTGGCCCCCTGTTTAAAAAGTTTGAGGACCCCTGGTTTAGGTCCTTTATCTTTACAAATCTATATATTCTAAAATTTGCAAGTCAAATACTTATAATAACCTTCTTAGGTCTTAGAAAATTGCAGATTTTCATGAATAGGATCCATATCTAAGCGACTGCCTTGTTACTTCATATACTTATCATATTTACCAAAGACGGATTTAACCAACTTGACCAGAAGTTCTAAAGGAGGCGTGCTGATGTGATTTTGTGTGCATCACTCTAACTCTTGCCCAACCCTTTGCCCTGTCTTTGATCACAGAATATGACTTCTAGCATCTCAGAACCTCTTTTATAGTTTACTACAAGCTTTGATATGAAATGAGTAACAATTTTACAATGTTTCTTGTCAAACAGAAACCTCTTCTACCTTAACTCATAAAACTTAATTCCCAATTTCCTCCTCCCAAAGAATAAATGATCTTTGCCCCCAGGGGATATTTGGATCATGGAGGTGGGGAGCAGCTTAACAGTTACTAGGTCATATTACCTTAGGGGAGGTGACTCAGGGCACCATGAACTCTGCTTCTGGGAGGATGGCGCCCAGGGGAAGGGACAGGAACTTAGACTTGTTGAAGGCCTGTGCTGTGCTGACGCTGGTCTGGGAGGAAGACCCACCAGCTACGACCCTTTAGTCCATTCAGTCTTCTCTCGAGGCCTCATTCAGTTTCAAGCGGCTCATTCCCTCCCAACAGTTCTTACCACCAAGGCCGCACCCCACTGAGGTCTCTCCTGCTTTGCTTCACATCACTATTTCCAGCTTCAGTTTTTCCTTCCCTCTTTTCGTTTTCACTGCCTCATTGCCGCTGGGCTTCTTTCCATTGGCCGTAACAGATTGGTTCACCTGTATATCCCTAAGACTAGTCCAATTCTTGGCACAGACCAGATACTAAGTAAATATTCCTTGGGCGAATGCATTTAATCCTTTCAATAATCTTAGGATGAGGAAATAGAGGGTCAGATGGATTCAGTCCCAAGCCTAAGACTCAACTAATAACAAGGAGAGGTTATCAGGGTCTTAGCGAGGCTATTTAGGTTTCTCTAAGACTCTGTGTAGGACACATGTCAGACCCTTGGCAGCTGAGGAAGCACACCCTGGTGAACCGGCTGGCCCCGGGCAGGGGAGAGATAAGTGGGGATATGCACGGTACCTGCATCCTGAAGCAATTTCCTTCCCCTCCGATGTGTTTACCACCCACAGTGCTCCTTTAGAGGTTTTATTTATCTGTGGATTTTCTTTGAAGCAAAGCAGCCAGAGGAGGTTTTTTAGAAGCCAAGGTGAGAATTAGTAGGATGCATTACCATGGCACCTTTTATAACACTGAAAAATGATCATTAGACTCTCTCTCAAGGATGAGGGATTTGCATCTGGCTTGCATTGTGCAAACAGGGCTTTTGTTGATTTATCAACAGGACTTCACTTGGGGTTTTGGATTGGATTCCAGAGGTTGGCACCTACGCTCTAAAAAATCTAAACAGAAGGAGAAAATAAATCACCAACTGGCACTTTAAAGGCAAAGATTTATACCAGATTTAATGAACTTCCTGTCTTGCTAAGCATGAGGAAAATGTCGTGTTTACCCCGATGCTCTCTGCTCCTGGCAGTGGGTGTGCCAAGTTGGGAGAGATGTAGAAGTGGGTCACACTCACTCAGCTGGAACTCACAAAATTCAGAGCAGAGCACTTGGCCGTGACTCTGGCCTTCCCGGTGCACCTCCCCACTTCCTCCTGAGCCTACTCAGGGCCGATCTAAGCAGAAATGTGGGTAGAGGCACATTGTCTTGTGTGGGCTCCCCTAGAAGCAAAATCAGGGATTTGAGTGCAAGTTGTTTATTTGGAGCATGACCCCAGGAAGCCCTGGTCATGGTGGGTGAAGTAAGACAGGAAGGCAGTAGCTGCGTGGATGTTGTCAGGCCGGCTGCCACTGCGGGCAGCTGGAGCCCAGGCCTGCTGCAGACCTCTAGCAAAACACCCATCTGGGGAGCTGGGAGCGGGTCTGCTTACCTCTCAGTGACCTCGGCCTGGACCACTGATGGACAGAGCAGAGTTCAGCATAGAGACCAAGTGGGAATCAGGCCTGGCCGCCAGAAGTGAGGCACTCACTAAACCGGTAAGGGTCTATGTGGGAGGGGTGGGATCAGGGGTCCTCACACTTTTTAAACAGGGGGCCAGTTCTCTGTCTCTCAGACCATTGGAGGGCCGGACTGTGGGCCCTGGGATGAGTCTGCTGCTAAGTAGGAGAGGCAGCGGCAACAAAAACACCCGGAGGGTGGGATAAATGTCCTAGGCAGGCTGCATGTGGCCCGCGGGCTGTAGTTTGAGGATGCCTGCGCCTGCTGGAATTAAATCACTGTATCTTCTGTGTCTTTCCTTTTCAACTTGTATGTGACTCATACACATGGCTCAGGAGGCATAAACATCTGACTCCACCTCCGATCATATACCAGTGATAGGGGCACAGGCGTTGCTAGCAGCTCCGAAAGAAAAACTGCAGCCTGCCTGGTGACAGCATGTGTGTTTCCACCATCTCCCTGGCTGGTGACAGTGTGTGTGTTCTCACCATCTCCCTGCCTGGAGACAGTGTGTGTGTTCCCACCATCTTATGCCTGGTGACAGCGTGTGTGTCCTGCCGTCTCCCTGCCTGGTGACAGCGCATGTTCCCACCATCTCCCTGCCTGGTGACAGCATGTGTTCCCACCATCTACCTGCCTGGTGACAGCGTGTGT
>NW_003852531.1:4455435-4457269 GCF_000181295.1 Otolemur garnettii | reverse complement strand
TTCCCACCATCTCCCTGCCTGGTGACAGTGTGTGCGTTCCCACCATCTCCCTGCCTGGTGACAACGTGTGCATTCCTGCCATCTCCCTGCCCGGTGACAGCATGTGCGTTCTCGCCATCTCCCTGCCTGGTGACAGTGTGATTGTTCCTGCCATCTCCCTGCCTGGTGACAATGCATGTGTCCTGCCATCTCCATGTCAAGTGAGGAGTGTCTGGATCCAAATCTATATAGACAATCTTTTGGAATCTAATCTCAGGTAGACCTGATTTATTTCTGAATGAGGAATATATAATTTTTTTGAGACTAAGTATACAGGATCTGACAATTAATTCATGAACTCATCCTAAAAAAAAAAAAAAGCTACATCCCTGAATATGACAGTAGTCCCCTTGGAGATACTCCCCTTGGGAAGCTATTCACCAGTGGCACCACCCACTTAATAGCAATTTTGGAACTCTTTCTGGAATGGCCATCAGAATTATTGTCACATTACTCTTGATTCCCTGATTGTCATCAAAATGTCTTCCTTTAAGTATTTCCTTTATCTTTGGGGAACAAAAAGATGCTAGGGGTCAGATCAGTGAGTAGGGAGGGTGTTCCAGTGCAAGTGTTTATTTACTGGCTAAACAGGCACTGCCTCACATGCAGTGCTGTGAGCTGGTGCATTGTGGTGATGCAAGAACCATGAGTTCAGCTCATTTTCATCTCACTTTTTCACTATTTGAACACTTCCAAATAGTAAATGTGGTTAAGTGTCAGTTCATACAAATTCATAATGAGTAATTCTTTTAATATTAAAAAAGGTTAGCAACATTGTTTTGACTCTTGATTTGTACTGAAGAAACGTTTTGGTTGTGAAGAATAAGCTGACTTCTATTGTGCACTTTGATGCTTTGTTTCAAGATTGTATTGGTGTACCGATGTCTCATCAGCAGTGATAACATGGCCCAATACATCACCTTTCCTCCCAGAGGTCTTAGTTAGCTTTGACTCTCTTTTGCTTTTGCTCATGAGCGAGCTCCTTCAGGACCATTTTTGCACAAATCTTTCTCATGGTAAGATTTTCCCAGTTGTTTCTCTATTGATATCTACTTAGTCTGGTATGCTTCTCACAATCAGAAAACAATTCTAATGCACAATCCTATGACTTTTTGCAATGTTTTCATCAATTCTGCTCATTACTAGCTGCCCTGACCTCTCTTCATCAGTGACGCTGTTCCCTCAGAAAAACATTTAATCCAGTTGTACACTGCTATTTCTTCATGGCATTATCCCGATAAACTTAAACTGACATGCCTCTGATTTCACTTTCACTCTTGCCCAGTTCAATAAGAAATTTAATATTTTTTCACTGCTGTAATTTAAGTTCCAGCCTTCTCCCAACAGTACACAAATGCACACAACAAGCAATAATGAACAGTCCTTAGCACGACACCGCCACACAGCAACACAAACACAGTTGTGAAACCCTGATATACCAAGGTTATGAACCTCACAGAGTTGTTTGTACAGTGCTGCCAATTTAAGCACAGAGTGGCAAGTTTGCAAACGTAATCATCAGACCTTATATACCCAGGTGCTGGAGAAGAAATGGAGAAGCAGGCCACATGGTTACATAGTCCCATTGTGATCTGTGAGTCTGGTGGCATCATGGGGATATAGTTGCCATCAAGGCATGCCCCGCCCTGTGAGCTGTGCATCCTCAATGTGTGCCTGGTTCTACTCGGCAACCTCACCTTCCCTGTCATTTATTGTCAGCCAAAGCTTATGAGCCTTAGGGCTGTTCAAGCCCCCCACCCCCTTTGCCTCTTAGGCTGCCTTTGAAGTCACTGCT
>NW_003852531.1:4450511-4455415 GCF_000181295.1 Otolemur garnettii | reverse complement strand
ACTGCTTTATCTTGACACAAAGTCTTTTTATTTTTTTGAACAAGTGTTAACTTCACTCAAGCTACCAAGTCTTCTTGGTAGATTTAAAAGAGATGGAATATAGATCTCACCTCTCTATAGAAAGAATGTCAAAGTCACATTTTAAGGGCATGCCATGGGAGCTATGGGTGTACCCATTTTTTAAATGTATAATCTGCCTAGCACCAATGTGTCTTTGCCACATAGCAAATTACTTGGCATGTATTAAATATTAATGTTTCAATAAATATCTGCAGAATAAAAAATAAAAAGAAAGAAACATTGGGCTACAAATTAAGGTGCTTCAGTTCCAGTCCCAGGAATTCCACTTGCTAGTTTTGTTTGCTCTTATCCTGAGTTCACTAATCTTTGAAGTCAGAGTTAGATGATTCTGCTCAAGCCCTGCATTATTCTGGGTAACTTCTTTTTCAGTGCTCCTTCCTGTTAACCTGCCTTTCCAACGCCGTCCTTTTTATTGGGATAAGAATCTGGCTTTGAATGTGGTGGGGTGCTTCTTCCCACCTATTGCCTTTCTTTAAACAATTCCCCTGTCTTTGCATCAGGAGATAGATTCAGTCGGGAACATCAGTGAACCTTTGTGAGAAATTTGTTTGTGTCTCCCTATTGATAAATCAATCAATTAATGTGTCATTCTCACATGTTAAAAGACAAAACTTATAAAAATCGTGACCATCTCTTTGAGTCAGGTGTGCTTATTAACGACATGGCTGCTCATCACCTAGATTTCATTTATGTTAGTGGAAGTGTGCTTCACTGGATGTGTCAGGCGTTAGAGGGGAAAATGTACTGGTCACAGGAAATCCGGGGTAAAAACAAGCAAGGCAAGTTCTGGAAATGCTATAACCTGGAACTCCAACTCAGATAGTCAAAGGGACAACAACTTATTCAAAGAGCTGAAGAGTCCTACAGAGAAGAGATGAGCAATCCCAGTGATTCTGGCCTTTATGGTCTTAGAACCAACATGGAGAAATACTTTGCTGTAAATCATCTCATACTCCCCAAAGCACAGAAGGCAGACAGAAATGCAAGTTCAGGAATGATGTAATACCTTTTAAACATCTCACGTCACAAAGAAACCTACACTAGCAGTGTTTTGGCATCTGCTCGACTCTCTCTCAGGAACTGTATGAAAGAATTCACTCTGGGCTATGCAGTATGTCACTAAGAATTGTGACATCCATTTAAAATTAGATAGAATACAGAGTGAAAAACTCATATAATGAAGTTTCCTTGAGTATAGCAAGGGAAAGAATATTTATGGATGATGGATAAGAAGACTAAAACCCTCCAGCTGAGAGGTAAGAGAGAGGCGGGGGTTATAGGCAGGTCAATTTTTGCTATTTCCAAGTCCATCTGTGCGATTACACCAGTACCAATGTGTAGTGCTGGGAATGCTGAGATTTTCATCTCTGGTTGGTATTTCCTTATCTCGCTGTTGAAACACCCAGAAGTTGAAGAACAATCGTCAATATTTAGACATATTATGAAATCACTTCAGTTGTTCTTGACTGGAAGTTTATTTGGATTGCTGAATTAATAATTTCTAAAGTTGGTACTCCACACTGGAAGCATGACATTTTGAAATATTTCTCAGCAATGTATAGAAGGAAATGACAGTTAACTTGATTTTCATTTATTCACTTTTTAGAATAAAATAAAGTAGTTCCCCAGACAGATGTTTTGGATAAGTATTTTTTAAAAATTAGTCCATTAAAAATAATATTTTTGTGGGCAGTGCCTGTGGCTCAAAGGAGTAGGGTGCTGGCCCCATATGCCAGAGGTGGCAGGTTCAAACCCAGCCCCAGCCAAAAACTGCAAAAAAAAATATATATATATATATATTCTTTTTGTAATGCTACATCAATATTAAAAATTAGAACCTGATTCCAATGTAATAATATTCGTTGGATACCTGTGTGCTTGTACATCCATGATGAATATTATTTGTAATGTTGGTTTTAACATTATTAACAATGATTGGGCTTAGTCACAGACACCTTTGTATCTTAAAGCCAGTGGCAAGGGTGGACTCTCTGTAAAGAAAGTCTGTTTACCTTCTAATCCAGCAGTACCTAACCCTACCATCTTACGCATTCCACCAATTTGAAAATTTGTCTTTATTTTTTAAAACACTGTTTATGAAAAAAAAAAAAAGGTAATTGTCCTATACTGCTCATTCCCCCATTCTCTACCTCATCCTCAATACATGAAATTTCTTTTACAGCATTTCTCAAATAGCAAGTGGGAATATTGTAGCAAGTTAATAAGGTTTATTATGAAGAAGTCATCCAGTGCTTCCAATGCTGTTATTGTTGAGGCTGCTGTTTTTGTTTTAATCTGTTCATTCAACTCACCTTATGCAGGGCTAGCCCTGGACCAATTTGCAGGACAATAAAAGGGCTGGGGCTCAATCTTTAAGGACCTTACAGCTTTGTTCTCTGAACTCCTTAATTTTTTATTTGTTGGATGATACTTTCTCACTCGTTTACGTACCCTCATGGACACGTCCCTACCTTCCTGTCCCAGCCCTGCCATCCAGTTCACCCTGCCTCCCATCACTGGAAACTGTCTTCTCTTCCCCCTTCTTCCCCCTACCTTGGGTCTGAGTCTCTGGTTCCCACTTGGACTGTTGAAAGAAGCCCTACACTCACATCCAGGCATACCCTTGGATCACCTCCCATACTATCCTTCAAAAATGCTTGTTGGATTCTCTTCTCCTGCCCCCATCACGTCTGGACCACTCCAAAGAGCTCTACCCCAACTCCTCTCCTGCCCCTTCCCTCCTCTCAGTCAGTGGTGCTGCCATCCATCCTAGGGCCCAGGACAAGCCCCTGGGAGCTGCCTGTGTTTCCTCCTTTTCTTTCAGTCCACCAGCAAGACCTGAGGCTTGGCCTTCAAAATGCATCCTGAGCCTGTTGGCTCCTGTCTAGCCCCTAACTGGTCTGCCTGCCTCTATTCTTCTACTCACAATTCCTTCCCCACCAGTCCCGGAGTAAACTTAAAAAAGAAAAGCTCATCATGTCTCTCCTCTGTTTCAAAGTTTTCAAGCACTGTCACTGATTTTCGCACCTAATGCTTCATCCTACTATTGGAAATTCATTTCTAGGCTTTCCTTGACAAAGGGTGTATTATGACATGAGGTAATCTGAAGCACACCACGCCACTCACAGAGCTCTGAAAACATGGGCCTCTTATGCCTCCTAAGTGGCAGATTCAGTCTGGATTTTCTGACCAGCTCTTTGTGCGGGGAAACCCTGACTGCTCCACCCTGCCCCAGCCCCAGGTTCTCACACTCAGATGCCTAACAGCGTCGTAGGCACGACCTTGGACCTTGAGTCCCAGGGAGGCTTTCCCTGGACAGTTCATCTGACCACCACCCCATCTCGATTAAGAAATACGGCTTATTTATTTGTGAATATGTCATTACCTAAAATTAAGTTTTTATCATATATGTTTATTTATTCATTGACTATTTGCCGGCTTAATAAGGCAAGTTTCTCAAGGATAGGAAATATATTTTGCCCTCAGCTATGTCTGGACTTAGGCCGGGTATGGGCTTGGAACACAAAAATGCTTATAGAATAAATGAATGAATGATTATCAAATTATTGAAATTTACCAATATGTAGGGTAAAAATAGTATCTTAATACGATATTTTGAATTGCTCCTTGATTATTACTGAAACTGAACCACTTTTAAGCTTTCATTGACAATCATTTTTCCTTGGTTGATGACTACCCAATTGGAATTCTTGTCTTACTTTTCTATTACTTGCTTTTCTTTCCCTTACTAATGTGCAATTACTTTTGTCTTAGGTGATTGTCTTGTTCCATATTTTAAAAATATTTTCTTCTAGTATGTCATTTATTTTAACTTTAAGGAAGTATGTGACAGTACAAAGTTTTAAATTTTGATGTGGTAAACATATCCATTTTTTTCTTAAAAATGCATAAAACACAAAAACAAAGCCCTCATATCCCTCAAAACATCAACTCTCACTTAAACACACTGGTCAATTTAGGATCCAGAAAAGTGTTGTCAGTGGATATTAGGAAAGTTCTGACATGATGTACCATAAAGTTCATAGCACAGTATGTAAAGTATCCTTACAAAAAGTAAAAAGGACATATATTTATTTTTTATTTTTTGGAGACAGTCTCACTATGTTGCCCTCGGTAGAGTGCCATAGCGTCACCACTCACAGCAACCTCAAACTCTTGGGCTTATGTGATTCTCTTATCTCAGCCTCCCAAGAAGTTGGGACCATGGGTGCCCACCACATCGCCTGGCTATTTTTTTGATGCTGTAACCACTGTGCTACAGATGCCGAGCCAAAAGGACATATATTTAATAAAGTCTTTGTACCCAATCTCCAGTCTTTAATACATATCAGGATGGAAGAACAAGTAAAATGACACCGTGAAAGTACAACAGGTGAACCCAGAATGTGACACTCTGAGGCCCAGCGACTTCAGCAAGACAGCAGTGTGGGAGAAAAGTGGGGAGGGTGGCAATTTCAGATGAAAGGGGACTTAGAAGATGTAACACATATGAACAATTAACAGACTCTTAAAATTCTGATTCAAATAAATAACTTTTAAAATGCCATAGTTGGATAATTAGAGAACTTAAAATTGGTCAGATGTTAGGTAATATTAAAGAAAATATGTTTTTTTCTTTTACTGAGTTATATGGCATTGTGATTATATCAAAAGAAGACTCTCATTAAGATACATATTAAGGGCTCGGCGCCTATAGCTCAACCGGCTAAGGCGCCAGCCATGTACACCTAAGGTGGCGGATTCGAATCCCCAGCCCGGACCCGCCAAACAACAATTACGGCTGCAACCAAAAAAAATGGCCG
>NW_003852531.1:4445396-4450388 GCF_000181295.1 Otolemur garnettii | reverse complement strand
AAAAAAAAAAAAAAGATACATATTAAGTATTAAGGAATGGAAATATCTATAATTCTTTTTAAATATTTGAGCCTTAATTCCAAGAAAAAAATGTGTAAATATCTATTACCTTTTATCTCTGGAATTAAAGTTTCTTTTTATTATTCATAATTTTTGCTTTGCATCATTTGAACCTGAAATGTTTCATGAATAATGTAGCTTCTTGACACACTATACCTTATATCAATATGAAATGTTATTACTCTTTTGAAGCTTTCTGTATGGATTCTATTTATTCGTCTGACATTAACTATACCTACTTTTTTGTGAGTATGTGTTTTGCACATTTTTTCTGTTTATTTTCAGTATTTCTCTTTATTTTGTCTTGTGTGTGTATCTTCAACAGGATTTTGAAGATGTTTTCCTTTTTTCGTTTCATTTTACTTTTAATTTCCATTTTAATAATGTTAAATAAGATTAGCCACCTTTTCCTATATTTACTGGTTATCTGCATATCTAGTTAAGTGTTTTTTTTTTATTGTTTGGGATTTATTGAGGTTACAAAGAATTAGGCTGCCTTGATTGCATTTGTTAGATAAATTCCCTCTTTTAATTGTGTTCCACCTCTAAGAGGGGTGCCATACACAATGACCCCCAACCTCACCTTCTCGCCTCTCCTGCTCCCTCATCTTTTTTCTTTTAAAAAAAAGAAAAAAAAAACAAACAAATTTTTTTTTACTTGACAAAGATGGCAAAAATAAGATTTAAATGGGAGTTACTGAATTTAACACCCCCAATCCTATTATGATTGATGTAATCTTTCTTATATCACTGCCTAACATTTCTTCTAGGTATTTACTGAATGTCTCTTTCTAACTAGAAACCTAAAATGTTAGGGGCTCTTCTTTTTTCCTAATGATTTAACTTTTCCTCATCTATTTTAAAATATATGCAATTACGCACTTAAAAAAAATTCCAGTCTAAGCATTTTGACATTTATTTATTTAGAGCCAGATCCTCAATTTGTCACCCTCAGCAGAGTGCCGTGGCGTCACAGCTCACAGCAACCTCCAACTCTTGGGCTTAGGCAATTCTCTTGCCTCAGCCTCCCGAGTAGCTGGGACTGCAGGTGGCCACCACAATGCCTGGTTATTTGTTTGTTGCAGTTTGGGAGGGGCTGGGTTCCAATTGACACCCTCGGTATATGGGGCTGGCACCCTACTCACTGAACCACAGGCGCTACTCTAAGCATTTTGACTTTTAATAGATAAATACATCCTCATATTGGTTGTGATTATTGATTTATGTGAGTATATTTGCATTATCTCATTTTTAAATTTTCTTTCTACAGTGCTTACTTGCTGTGTGCATGCAGGCTTTTATTGGATTTATCAAGTTTTCTGTTTTTTTTGCAATGTTTTAGAAATGATGCTTTTTATTCTGTAGTGACTATGCACTTTTACTATGTTTAAATGTATTACAATTTTATTTTTATCAGTGTATACAATTGGTTCTCCTCTCAGCTAAGGCTTCAGCAGAACTTCCTTTCCTGCCGCCTCCCTCACAAGCACACCTGCGGCCTATCAAGATCGTGGATTATAGAACTCCTCACCAGCTAGCTGAGTCGTTCCTCGCCACTCCTGGCTGCTGAACACAGGGAAAATGTCTAAATGAGAGGTGTTCTAAAGGTGAGATACTTGTTATATTGCAAAGACTTAAGGAAAAACATGTAAAATAGCTCATTAATATTTTAAATATGGAATATAATTGAAATGATATTTCAGATATGTCAGTTTAAATGAATATATTATTAACATTATCTTATGTTATTTTTCCTTTTTTAAAAGTGTCTATTGAAAATTTAAAATTATAGATGTGGCCCATGTTATATTTCAAACACCAAGAGCTGCTGTAGGATTTTATTGTGGATTGTTACTAATTATTATCTTTATTTATTTATTTATTTATTTATTGCAGTTTTTGGCCAGGACCAGGCTTGAACTCGCCACCTCCAGCATATGGAGCCAGTGCCCTGATCCTTGAGCCACAGGCACCACCCTTACTGATTATTTTTATAACAGTAAACAGACTTTTCTCCTCACCACTCTTGCACCCCATTCTGTCTCCCCTCTTCCTTTGATTCTTTGGCTCACTGCCCAGCCCTTGACTCTCAGCGTCCAAGGGGTAGGAATCCTGAAACCCCGGCCGGTTCAGCCGCCCACTGTCTTCAGCTTCTTTTTCTCTCGGAGGCAGTCTGCTAATATTCCTAGAACATTTTAGGGATCGCTTTTCACTCTTAGCATCCTCTGGTTTCAATCAGCGCGCAGTGTTCCTCCATTTTCATTCCTAACATTTTAAGCTCACGAAACTCTGAAATTTCACGTCTTTCTCTTTTTTTCTTTCTTTCTTTTCTTTTCTTTTTTCATTTAGCTCTGGTAAAATGTCTCGCGCCATCTTTTTGTCTAGCTGTGCCTTTCATGGGATGGGATCTAGGCTCCCATTCTTTTCTTCGTATCTCCTCCTTAAAGGACTTTCCATGTTCTGGACCCATTTGCCACACATTTAAACTTTGTATTTGCTCTCTGTCCCCGCCGTCCTGCACCCAGCACCCCACTCTGCATTCCCCAGGTCCGTCCACTGGTAGACGATCTGGAGCCTCAGTCCCAAGGCCTCTATCGCTCCTTTTCCGTAACAGCAACTCTGGTATCACGGAAGTGATTTCTTCCCTCGTTCTACTGAGATTTTACTCTTTGCGACGCAGCCAGCTTTTAGCTATAGGCAGGGATTGGATCTCCTGTGAAAAATGAAGCCCAAACCACCACGGCTCTCAGAAGGGAGAAGCTGTGGCCAAGCGAGCTCCGTGCACACGCAGAGCACCGCGGAGGACGGGAGAGCCAGCGGGGCAGGACACCTGCTTTATTTTTCTTCATAAACAGTGGTTATAGCAATAAGGCACACATGCTAGACGAGACCTTGGGCAAATCACTTTTGCCTGTACCGCCATTAGGACCCATCTGTGTGTTCTCAAGTCGAGTCGACACCTCCTGCCCTTTGCAGCTCATCTAGTCTACAAATTCCGACCAATCTTTGCTTAACCACCCATGATTACTCCGCCCCGAACCCTTAAAAGTCTCTTCCCTGAACTGCACCCTTTCAGACAACTGAGAATTTTTGAGATGGTGCCGAATGTTGTAGGGTCAACACATTTGCCTGAAAATTTCTTTACGGGGGTTTACATTTATCCTTTTGTTCATCTTTCAGTGTGAGACAGGTTTTGGTTATATGTTTTTCTCGTGTTTGAACTTCCTTATTAACCTTTTTTAAAAAAATGAACCTTCCTGTCCCATCTGCTTGCAGTGCTGGTATGGGGCAGGTGGGACGCACTAGTAGCCAGACTGTGAGCCAGCTGGAGGCAGGGGAAGGCCTCTGGGGACTCTGGCTGGTTTGTCATCAGAAGCTTGCCATGCCTGGCCTGTCTCCTGAGTCCGGCTCTCCCTTGCTGCTTCCGTCTCTGGGTGACAACTTTTGCTAGCAATCGTTTAGCACAAGACAAGCCATGGGGAGAGGGGGTTTCGTTTATTCAGTTTCCCAAACAACTACCCCTGACTAGCCCTAGGACTTTCTGTATCCCTCTGTTGACTATCTCAGAGCTCGGAACCCAAAAAAGAGCTCGGCCTCTGTCTTACAACAGACCTCCCTCCACCTTTGCTTAGGGTAGCACTTACTCCTTTGATCTAATTTTATGTTTACTAAGTTGCCTCAAAATTTCAGATCCACTGAAATTTCACTTCTAATTTTCCAGCACTGTTACAGATTTTCAAAATTTCTTGGCTGCTGGAGCATGTTTTCGGTCAGCCACCTTGACAGACAAGGTGTGTCCGTTTGTGTCTCCTATTCCCTAGGGCTGACTTGCGATGCTCCTTCTTTCCCACACGGCTAACTCCTCTTCATCCTTCAAAACCCACATAAGAGAGACCCTTCTAGAAAACCTTTCTCAGTCTCTCTAGGTGGATTCAAGCTCTCACCTCTGTGTTACCTTGATATATGTATTTCTTTATTGTTATGTTTTATTTTTATGTTTTTTAGCTCATTCCCAGACTATTTTAACACACTCATTTGCACATATATCCAGTTTTTCACCTACTAGATTGTGTATTTCTTAAGTAGAGTATAAATACAATGACCTGGTAATTTTGTTTTATGTATATCAGGGGAGTATATTTAGCAAGTATATGCATTGTTCCCCATAAGTATGCAGACTTACTATGATTTGGTCATAAATTTAAAAATCCTGGAGTATTTGAACACTTTCTATTCCCATTCTCAGCTATGGCAAGAGGGGCAGCAGGCACTTGCCTGGTGGCACTGATCGCCTGATCCTGGTCACTGCTTCCTAGTTGGACGTGATGGAAATTACTCTGCTGTGAGTGTGCTGCCCACCCTGTATTTTCTCTCTGCTGTAATATTCCATTCCCTTCCTACTATTTGAAATAAAGGGCAGAGATGGATGTTTCATTTCTTTTTAGGAAGATAAACCAGATTGTTTTCCTTACATAACAGTAAGCTTCCTTTTAAAGCTAAAAATATCTGCTGCAAATGTAACAGTGTTCCACAACCACCAGCACAACCACCCCACCTCCTGGGTCTCCCTTTATCTCTCCTCTCTGCTTCCCTCCAGAAATGGCAGTGTTAAGAAATAGGCAGCATCCAAAGAGAAACACTGGGAGTAGGACCCAGATTTCTCCTTATCTGCAATATATATGTAAGCCAGGCTGAGCTGACAAACACAGACAGCCTACCTGACTTCTGAAAACAAACAAATAAATATACAGACAGACGCTGATTTCCCTGTGGAAATTTTACAGGGGACTTAAGTTATGGAGTGTACACAGACCTAAAATTGTCATGCAAACTAGGTTGGCAGGGATTTCAGTGTCTATGTGTGGGTTGAGTAAACCCGTTCAAATAAGGAGACCCTGGTACTAGATGTTTGAATGAAACAGCAGGAGGGTT
>NW_003852531.1:4443655-4444593 GCF_000181295.1 Otolemur garnettii | reverse complement strand
CTCTGCCTGGCCTGCATCTGCCTGGTGCACTCATTGCTGGTGAACGGCTGCCCTTCCTTGGGACTCAGCTTTCCCATCCTCAAATGAAGGGGCTGTGCTGGATATTTTGACACTCTCCTGGTTCTTTTCCAGGGTTGACATCCTGTAGATTCTGTACGCAAAACAATGGCATTGAAGAAGAGGAGGTTAGGTAGGTTATGTAGGTTGGGTTAAGGCAGAGTAGAGAAGGGCTTGTTGATAACTGATTTGTATCAATCACAGTGGCCAGGCTTGGCCTCTGAGTCTCCTTCCTCATTTTCAAAGCTCTCTCCTGATGCTGTCAGGGAGTGGTTCTCTCATGTTTCGGCTGCCTTCACATGGGTCTTGCCTGGCTGCCTGGCAGGGGCTTGCATATAGTGAGTGAGTGGTAATTATTGTCAGTTTTCTTTCTTTTTTCCTTTTTTACATTTAGAGACATGAAAAGTTTCTTATTTATCTCTATTCCCTACTCCCAACTGCCTTCTGTCTTTTTGCCCATCATGTTTTCTTAATGACACTTTCTAGAACTTTCTGGTCCCTTTTTAATTTTAATTTTTAATTGTGGTGAAATATATTAAACGTAAAATTTATCATCTTAAAAATGTGTCAGATTTCTTTCCTTTTTAAGACTAAATACTATTCTATTGTATGTTTATATCAGCATTTTTTAAATTCTTCGTTCCATTGCTGGGCGTTTGGGTGGCAAATGCTTGTGCTTTCAATAAAATTAAAAAATGAATGAAAATCAAATCTTGCCCATTCATGGCTGGCTTTCAACTGCATATTAGGATATGCCCAACAAGGACTGTTCTAATATAATATCCTCTTTTAGTGATCATTTATTGTGTATTTCAAAAAACTAGAGGGTATAATGGAGCCTATGATGGTTGGGAGAAGAGGGTATGATAGAGGCTCTGATG
>NW_003852531.1:4437127-4441881 GCF_000181295.1 Otolemur garnettii | reverse complement strand
GTATGATGGAGGCTCTAATGGTCCAGACAGAGGGTATGATGGAATCTCCTATGGTCCAGATGGAGGGTATGATGGAGGCTCTGATGGTCCAGACAGAAGGTATGATAGAAGTTCTGATGGTTGAGACAGAGGGTATAATGGAGATGCTGATGGTCAAGACAGAGGGTATGATGGAGCCTTTGATGGTTGAGACAGAGGGTATGATAGAGGCTCTGATGGTCCAGAAAGAGAGTATAATGGAGGCTCTGATGATGGTCTAAACAGAGGGTATGGAGCCTTTGATGGTCAAGACAGAGGGTATGATGGAGCCTTTGACGGTCAAGACAGAGGGTATGATGGAGGCTCTGATGGTCAAGACAGAGGGTATAATGGAGGTGCTGATTATGGTCCGGACAGAGGGTATGGAGCCTTTGATGGTTAAAACAGAGGGTATGATGGAGGCTCTGACAGTGGAGACAGAGGGTATGATGGAGGCTCTGACAGTGGAGACAGAGGGTATGAAGGTCGAGACTACTGTAGCAGATCATAAAGGGGGCAGGTGGAGGTGGAGCAGCCTGGAGAGCTGCTGCAGACAGGCATCATATTTATAGCAGGCAGTCACCTCCTCCTTGCTACAGTTGTGGAGGACAGAGATCATGTTCAAGATCTCAATCATCTTTACCTCGTCACTACTGAAGCATGAAGCCGAAGACTTTTTAAAACCTACTCTACAGGTGTGATATTGTTTGTGGACAATATTTTTTATTGTCTCATTTAAAAAGTGAACAGTGCCTAGGGAAGTTAGGTGACTTTATACCTTTTATGATGACAACTTTTGGTGGAGTTGAAACGCTATTTTCATTCTGCATATGTGTAGTTCAGTGCTTTGTTCAACACTAAGTGTTTTCAGGAAAGTATGATTTGAGTGTTTTTTTGTTTGTTTGTTTGTTTTTTGCAGTTTTTTGGCCAGGGCTGAATTTGAACTTGCCACCTCTGATATATGGGGCCAGCGTCCTACTCCTTGGAGCCACAGGCACTGCCCTGCATGTGTTTTTTTAAAGTCTAAATTTAGAGAGCTAAGAAGTTTCTATTGTACAAAAACTTCATTTAAAAGGTTTTTTTTTTTTTTTTTTTTTTTTTCCTGAATCCAGGGTATTCTGAAGATTGACGCCTATGTAAAATGCTACCAAGGGGCAAAAAGCAATAAACAGTTTGATTTTTAAAAACAAACAAGAAAATACTCTTCATAATTGGGTCAGAAACACCGGGAGTGGGGAGGGCTGCTGTGTGCAGTCCTTATGTGGCTGCCGAGACTGTGTCCCAAGCAAAGTCATCCCATCTAAGAGGTCTTTCACATCACTAATGCCTGTTCATTTGGAGTTTTTTCCTTTATTTTTATCCTAACATTTTTGACTCCTGGGACAGGTGAATTATATATTTGCTATGACAATTTTCAAGCAGATGGTCATAAAATATTATGGTCTCATGAAGTCAATATGTTACAACAATTCTGACAATGGAAGTAAAGTAACTTTACTTTTTAACTTAAGGAATTAGTGTAGTGATCAAGTGGTCTTGTGTGTTTAGCAACACCTAAAACAGCCTGTGCTCCTGAACAGAACCTGTGAGTAATGAGCTCCTGGGTGAGGACTTTCACATGTGAAATTTAAAAAAAAATTTATCAGTAATGGTATAGTGCCAATATTTAATATTCTTACTGATGTTCGTATTACTTATTGTTTTTTAACATGCCAGCATGAAATTGCTGGGTTTCTAATTTAAATCAGCCACTACCTTCATTACAACATGAATTGTTATATAACAGCCATTAATAATATTGTCTATGTCTATATCTTGTTACCATTAATAATCCATAAGGTATTATTTAAATGTATTATAAATATTTGTATATGTTCTTATGAAAAATTCATCCAGTAGAAAAAATTTAGTAAAATTTAAATCCAGGAATTATTTCAAAGCGTTAAAAATTCTAAGACAAAATGTTAGGCTATTATAAAATTTCTCCCAAGACATGAAAAAAATTTTAAAATCATTTGAGTCTAAAAAAAGTAAGTAAAAACTACTAGAGGAGAAAAAAATGAAAGAAAGCATTGTTAAACCACATTTGGAGAAAATGGATAGAATGCCAGAAAGAAATAGGCCTCAAAACCACTGTCTGGCCAGGCCTGACTGGCCCTTCACTGCAGGCCAGGCATGCATCTGACTTTTATTCCTGGGCCAGTCAAGCTAAAGAATTTTTCTAGAAAAATCGAAAGAGAAAGACCCAGAGGATGCTCTAGGCCAAATGTACTTTCTGTCAAATCAGGTAGTAGCTGACTGATCCAAATTTCTAACAAAGGGACACTCAATTCTTGTTGGAAAATATTTTACCTAAGAGAGACTTGCTGTCCTTCCAAAAGACAGAACAGAGAGGATACTGTCAGAATGTCATTACACAGGACATGTTCCAAGAGGTAGGGAAAAACTCACTATAACTCGAGTCCTTTATCATCCTTAAAATCCAATATTTATTTTGTCTATTTTGTAAATAATGAAGAGAGAAAAAATAACTAAGAACATGAATATGGGCAAAGACTGGACACACTAGGTGCAGCTCTGGAGCCAAAGGGCCCTTTAGGGCCGTCTTGAGTTGGCGGGAGTCACCGGGCTTGTGGTCACTCACAGCCCCCAGTCACTGGGTGTGGACAGCCTGCAGCTTCCCTGAAGGGCCCTCCCAGCAGCCAGAGGGACACATCCTACCTTGAGGAGCACGAGGAAACGCATCACATCATCCACACAGGCTGTCACCACAACCTTGTTTGATTGAGCTTAAAAGAGGGGCGGAAGCAGAAGCTCTCGAGTGGGACTTTCATGAAAAAAAGGCCGGGTTTTCATGAGAGGAAGCAGAGACTAGAGATGAGAGAGACAGGAGCGCAGCGGGGCTGGCTGGTGATCCTTGACAATCTTTGTATTTGTACAGCTACTCAAGATGCAGCTTGGGAAATGTAATTTGAACTTTCCTGTAGTAACAGAGTATTATTTCTTTTTTAGGGAAATTAATTAAAATTGGGTTATTTTATTTTAAGTATATGAATGATGGCAATCCTATAAAATTTACATAGTTTGTATCCAAATTAATATATATATGTTTCTATTGTGGGAGAGAAAAGCAAATTGATGTTCCCTTAGAGTGTGGATAATGGAGAGACTTTTGTATGTATATATCCCGGCAAACTAATTCTTACTTTTTTCTCTCTCTCTCTTTTTTTTTTTTTTTTGAGACACAGTTTTACTTTGTTGCCCTTGATAGAGTGCTGTGGTGTCATAGCTCACAGCAACCTCAAACTCTAGGGCTCAAGCAATTCTCTTATCTCAGCCTCCCAAGTAGCTGGAACTACAGATGCCCTCCACAACACCCAGCTATTTTTTAGAGACAGGGTCTTGCTCTTGCTCAGGCTGGTCTCAAACTCCTGAGCTCAGGCAATCTACCCTCCTCAGCCTTCATCATTACTTCTTAACAGTAAACAGACTTTTCTCGAATAACTCATTATATAGGTCTTAAGGCTTTGGAAGGCAATTCTTTGCCATTTTAATTTTATTGTACTAGTGTCAAATAGATTGCTGGGGCAATAGGGAGACAGATCAGCAGGGCACGACTATGGTGTGGCCAGAGAGATGCCTGGTGAAACAAAAGCGCTTCCATGCAGCTCTTGCCAGCCTTCTGAGAAGTTTGATGTGGTGAAGGTCAACTCCCAAGTTACTGAAATGAGGCTCAGAGCAAAGTCTTTTATGCAGACGTTCAGTACCATTTTCTGTAATAATTGTAATACTTTCTCCACTGTGGGCTCTCCCTGAGGTCCAAGCTCACTGCCATTCAGGTGTTTGCACCTCTGGTCTTCAGGGAGCCGCCCTCAAGGCAGACATGACATTATTCAGTTATCCTGAGAATCCGCTTGGGCACCCAGATATCCCCTCATCAATCCCTGGCACTAGCTTAATTTAAGAGCCACTCCTAAAACATGGAAATTGGCTTTGCTAGACGTGTAGATCCTCCATAGAGGTGAAGCGCCTCTACATTTTCATGTGCCTTGAGTATTGATGATGTCACCAGTAGAACACCACTCCCAATTTAGTACGCTATTTAGCAAACCTCCGGCAGGGATCTGGGTGCGGATAGCAGGGCACTCAGCAGCCTCCTCCAGCCTGCCCACGGTGGGCAGATTCCTGTTCTTTACCCCTGGGGTGTGACTTTCAGGTCAGGGAGATGGACGCACTGGGCTGCCCCCAGGCTCTGTGTGTGTATTCATGCCCTTCAGGTGGACGCTCCATTCTTGTTTGGTCTGTAAGGTTGTTGTGGATACAAAGTTAGGTTCCTTTGAGCCTCTGGTCAAAACATTTCCTTATTGTTTTGCAAGTGTTTCTATTGAATTAAGTAAGAAGATACCTGAGGGAGGTGCCTGTGGCTCAAGGAGTAGGGCACTGGCCCCATATAACCAAGGTGGTGGGGTCAAACCCGGCCCAGGTCAAAAACCACAAAAAAACAACAACCTTATTTCCTATATATTATTGGTTCATTCACAGAGAAATCATGGCACACAGCAGCACAGCTCCTGCCTGCGTGACTCTCACCTTCACCGGCATACTTCTCCAGAAATCACGTGGGTTGAGGCCACTGCACAGCACGCCTACTCCATTTCCGAGGACCACTTCAAGCAGCAAAATGGTCAGCAAAAATGGCACAGAAATTTAAATAAAATAAATAAATAAATACAAAG
>NW_003852531.1:4428277-4437006 GCF_000181295.1 Otolemur garnettii | reverse complement strand
TCCCTACCCATGCTGAAATAAAGATTTAAAGAATGTAGGCCAACATAACGTAGACAACGGATAACTCCTCTGATCCCAAGCACAGAGGTAAGCGTTCCTAACTAGAGTGCTTGCTTTCAGAATGTTTTCCTTAGATAGCCCTGTGGACTTATTATTTGATAAAACAATTATTTTATAAAAATGGGATCTCTCTTTCTCTATGGTTCTTTACTCACTTATACAGTCATACTGTTTTCCATTTTAAGGAAATGGCAGATAGATCTTATTGATTGTAACAGATACCTAGTATGTAAAATACAGTTTGTTTCAACAATGCTCTTTGGAAAGTCATTGCTGGGGTTTCAGACTTTGTTTTTGAATAGATCTTTGCCAAGATGTATGTTTCTTAATAGAGCTAATGCAGAGAAGTAGGATGACTAAGTAAGAACACTCCACCGGGTTGTAAGAGCCAATGTCTCAGAAAGGTTTTCCCACATGTATTGTGATGTGACTGCTTCAGGCTGCCTAAGAAGCAATTGATTTGAGGTCAGGTGTCACAGCTCCTATCCGTAATTCTACTCTTCTGGGAGGCTGAGGCTAGAAGATCACTTGAGCTTAGGAGTTTGAGACGAGCCCAGGCAATATAGTGACATCCCATTTCTACCATAACTTGATAAAAATTCACCCAGGCAGGGTGGTCTACACCTGGAATCGTCCCAGCTGCTAAGGAGGCTGAGGCAGGAAGATCACTTGAGCCCTATGGTGTGAGGTAGCTGTGAGCTATGGTGATGCCACTGCACTCCAGCCTGGGCAACAGAGGGAGACCCTGTTTCAAAAAAAAAAAAAAAAAAAAGAATAGAAAAGAAAAGAAAAGAAAGAAAAAAAGCAATGGCTTTGGAAGCCAGAAATTTCCTATCATGAGACATGAAAGGGAGATTCGTCATTTGGACTCCCCAGTTTTGGCTTTCTTACACATTGTCCAACACCCTGGGATAGCAAGAAGCTTTCCAGACAGCCTCAGCGAGTCTCATAAATTCCATACTATAGTCCTTCCAGCGATTAGTTTGAGTGTGGTTGAAGATTGAGAGATAAATGTTTTCGGAAATTTCACACGCCCATCCTGGAGATCAGGGACAGTGTCCCTAAGGGTGCGGTTGGAGAGTGCTGAGGACAGCTCCCCGGGTTGCTGGAGGACAGCCCTCCACTCAGACCACTGCCATTTACTGTTGCCTAAAGTGGCAACAGTAATACCTACTTCCTAGATTGCAGGGAGGATTCCAATGAAACTGGAAAGTTGGCAGTACTCAGTACCTACTCCCCAGAGGAGGCAGGATCAGGGGCCGTTCCTTTTCTATAGTCTCACAGAAGTAATGTGGGTTTTCTTTCATAGAAAACAAGTTCTTCTAACTTGGTTCCATTAGAGGTGGCAGGAGACATCCTGCCTTTCCTTGCGGCTGGCCCTGTGACGGCCGTGCAGCGGTAGGAATGTGCCTTTGATTCCCATTCTCTCTTCTCCCCTCTTGGATCCCCTGTGCCCAGATCATTTCTCCTCTGTGTCCCTCCTAGCCTTATTTCAACAGTGAAGAGAGGCTGATGAGTAGAAGCCACCCAGATGCAGAGTGTGAGGTTCGGTAGGGGGTACCCAGGAGAGAAGGTACCCTGAGGCGGTCCCACTCAAAGCCCCTCACCACCAGGCACAACTTGCCTCCCTGCGTCTGAGCCTGACGGAGGGGCCCACCCAGGCTCCCTTCCCCTGTTTCTCTTAAAATTAAACTGGTTACTGCTTTCTCTTATTAAAAAAAACAAAAAAAGTCTGCTATTTTTTTGAAAAGTGAGGAACCTGGCTTCTGAGAGACATTTGGAGTATTTATTTTCTGAGGGCAAATTGTAGGGTAGATGCTTCTCCTTGCCCACCCTTTCCCCTCGGCTGTGCAGCCGCTGAGCCAGCTCTATCCGCCTTTGTTTGGTATTCAGAGCACAAGAATAGTGGTCATGAATATCAGCTAAGAAAGAGGGAAAGGATTTTAGGTGGAATATCTTAACCCCAGGAGTGTGGCCCACACCGGGGTGGTCATGCTGTTTGTTTAGTAGGTCATGCTGGATGTTGGAAACCAGGGACTACAATGTTACGACAGCCTGGACTTAAGGATTGAAGATATTTCACACTTGGTACAAGCACCAGGGAATCACTTACGTTCTTTGAATATTGTATTGTCCACTTATTTGGTCAAATGGGGTTAGACATCAGGACACGCTGGACAGGTCCCTTTCTGCAGGGGCTCAGGCACCTGCAGCAGCTGGTGGCTGGAGGTGTGTCATCTGGAGGCGTGTCGTCTAGCTTGGCTTTATTCGCTGGGATAGGTGGTGGACAGGGACCGTAGTTAGATAGATAATCAGGCAGGGAAACAGACAAATACATAGATAGACAAATGAAACAGAGACATTTTAGGAGATTTCCTTTAATATCTCCTCATTTATAAGAACATCACTCGCTCAGGTTTGCCAAGTTCAGAATGAGGGGGTTCTATTTCATTCTCAAATGGGGAAATGGAGCTGAGAAACTGGGGTGCAGTAAAATTCCTATCGGCGATATTTCCTATGTACGATTTTTAAAGCGTAGAAAGGTGAGGAAAATATCAATTAGAAATAATTTGGAGAAACAGTTTAGAAAATTTGGGGGGTTTTAGATGCCAGACGGGCAGGTCCCCCGGGTAGCTCCTGGTGCCTCTCCATCAGGGCTCTCTAGCGGGAGCAGGCCAACCAAAGCTCCCTCCCAGCCGGCATCTGTCTAAGAAATCCATCTGCAGCTCCAGCCAGCCTCTGTCACCAAGAATACAACTGGGGTGGTGTGCACAGCTCTCATGAAAGGTGACAATCTGGGACTCGGCCCAGACTAAATCCTCCCGAGACGGAAGCAGTGACCTGTAATTGGACGACTTCCCCTGTGTCCAGACCACCACAGAGACCCAGTAGGCAGCACAAGCTTCCCCAATCATGGTTCACCCAGGGTCACCTTCATGCTGTGAGAGCAAAGTCAGACTGAGCCCGGGCCCCAGCTGCCTGGTTCTGCTGTGTAAACACAGGGTGGACAACAGGACAGCCAAATGTTAGGGTCCCCGTGCGATCCATTGTCGGATTATAGACACGGCCATAGACTCCGCTCCAACTGCTCTCTCAGCCCTCCTGGCTCCTGCCTCCTCTCCTCTCTCATCTGTTAGGTCCTGAACATCCTCTTCTGGGATACCTTTTGGATCGTTTTGCCCCCTTTCCGACTGCACCCCAAATAAGCCTGGTTCCTTTAACGGGACATGATCTCAGCAGAGGCAGCCCCACTGTGGTCTGCGTGGTCGCTGGGTGGAGATTTTCTCATTTCATCCCCACAGCTAAGGCTCTTGTGATCAGGTGAGGGCAGAGGGGGTTAGGGACCAGTCTCTTTGTCCCATTTTTAACTGCCACACTCATCTTGGACTCCTGCACCCCCTCCTCTGTCTGAGGCCCTCGCTAGTAGAAACTGGGAATGTAGGCGCATAGCCCTGCTCTCAGGTGTCCACGGAAGCTAGCTGAGACACACACAGCATCCGTCACTGTCCCTGGCTACTTAAGAAACCCTGTGATGGACTGGCCAGGCCGCCTCTCCCACTGCCCTCATGCTGCAATTCAATTAGGCATGCGGGAAGGAGGCATTGTTATTCATACACCACCAATTGTTCCCAAAGCAAACAGAGTTGGGAGGAGGTCTCTGATCCTCCCAGTGCCTTTAGCTGAGACACAAAAGGAAAAAACCTCCACAGATACCAGGGTGGGACATTTGATCTGAATTCTGATCTCCTTTGCAAGCTCCCCCATCAGATCCTGTTGATTTCTTTCTTCCCTTTTCTGTTTCTCTCTTTTTAAACAGCCTTTACAGATAAGTTCCCTGTGTGTGCGAGTAGGCAAACCCAGCAGGGCTATGTTATTCCTTTATGGCCAACAATGCCCCAAAGTCCCTTCTCACCCAGGGCACCCCCTGCCCCACTTTATAATGGGTGAAGCTCACATAACCAGGAAGTGGATCCTTTAAATGGTATAAATGATCCTGTTAGAATATAACAGACCAATGACTTCCTAATTAGCAATAAAGAATCCCGGCTGAAATAAAGGGTGACATTTGTATTTTGTAACATGATAAACAAATAAGCCATGGCCTGGCCAGCCCCCATCTGTTTATCAGTTTCCCCGGGTGCAAGTGGACCCAAGATAAATGCCAGTGCTCCTTGGATAAATTTTACAGCCTTCCTGACACTGCCAAAGCACACAGCAGAGCTAAGAGCAGGGCTGTGTGCTCCTGGACGTGCGGGATGGGTTTAGACAAGAGCCCGTGACCCTCTAACGCTTCCCTGCAGTCTAAGTTTTGTGTGTTTATAAGGGGGTTGTTTTCCCTGGGAGGAAAATGAACCAATTCAGGGAACCCAAAGTTCAACTGAGCAGCGTCCTGGCCCTGGGATGGCTGCAGGCTCCCAGGTAGGGGGGCAAAACGTGACATGGAACATCTAGCTCTGTCCCAGCCCCAACAGCCCACTGATGCGCTTGGGGCACCTGGACCTTCATTTTCATGTGTGCTGCGTCTGACCTTCTGAGACCACTGCATTCTGATGCCCAGCCCAGGCTGTCTCAGCATCCTGGAGCCTCAATTCGACTTGGGAGGGCCTCAGAGCATCTGGCCAGGGCACAGGAGTGAGGCTGTGAAGAGAATCACCCAGAGCCTTTGAGATACAGGGGTTCCCAGGCCTGATCGCAGACCTACTGACCAGAATCTCCAGGGCATGAAGGACTTGTTATTTTGTAATTTCTGACAAATCACTAGGTTCTACCCACAATCCCCTTTAACAAAGGACTTCAAGGAATGAATCCCAGATGCTGGGAATGTCACTGGCATTCGGTCTTCACCATCAGCCACTGTGAGGACGGCTCAGCTGTCCAGAGCTGCTGGAGCCCCTTCTTGGGTGGAGCATCTGACGGCTGATGGGAGCGTGTGCACAAGGGGCCTGCACCTGGTTCCACTGGGGGCCACTCTGCACTCCATTGCAGAACTCCCAAGACCGTCCACTGTGGCTCCCTTCCACAAGCATTGGTCCCAAAGCCTCCTTAATAAATACCCTGAAAATTAAATGACTGCTCAGAGGAGAGCCTTATCTCCGATACTTTGCTTTGGGGCATGATGGTCTGGAACACACTGTTCTTGTGTAAGATTTAGCCTGTCCACAAATTGTCTCCATAACATTACAAATACCCAGGCACCTTGACTCAGCACGAAGGGCCCTGACCCGTCCCCTCTGAACAACCCTGGAAAGAGTAAATTTGGTCCCACGATGCCTTTGTTTCCCATAGAAAATTGGAGAGCTGAGCCATCTGCTGCCAGCCCTGCCGCTCCGATGGATGGAGGACTCACACTTGGCCTTGGGGTTTCCTCTGTGGTTTCACAGCAGTGGTGGGAAGACACCCGGGAGACCAAGTGAGAAAAACAGTCTCCTGGGCTTTGTCCTATTCCTGCCTCTGCAACACGTAGAACGCAGACGGGGTGGGGGGCGCAGACCAGAAGGAAGGGGTGCCCCAAAGCCCTGGTGAAAGGCTCAGCTTTGGAAGTTTGTCTTGTGTCGTGGTTTAAATATGCCCACATGTTATCTGAAACTTCTCCCATCAAGGAGTTCAAAGCACGGCAATAGCAATTGCCAAGTGTGCCATGAGCACATAGGCACAGGAAGGTGCTATTCCGTTCAGACTGCTGAGGCAGAAGGCTGTGGACGGGGTGTCTCAGGCAGCGGGTGCTCACTCCTCATGGTTCTGGAGGCTGCGGCGCCAAGATGAAGCGCTGGTGCCTTGGGTTTCCGATCAGGGCCCGCATCGCGGCTTGCAAGTGTCCTCACATAGCTGAGAGGAGGCACGCTCTGGACTCCCTTCCTGTTCTCCTGAGAATATGGATTACATCTGGGTGGCTTCACCTCGGTGATCTCATCTAAACCTCCTCGCCGCCCAGAGCCCCCCCTCCTCCCAATGCCGTTACACTGGGGGTCAGGGCTCCAACATAGAATTCGTGGGGACTCAAATACACACCTCGCGGTATGCTCTGGAAGCATAATTATAAAATTTTTATTAAAAAGGTCTCAAAGCATTATTGACCCAGATTTGAGATGCCATGTTTAGGAGAGTAGCTGAGTGTTGAAGCCCTTAGAATGATTTCCACCCAAAATTATATAAAAATTTGTGAGTGATTTACTGCTTGAAAGGGACAACTTTCCAATAGTTTTGAGGTTGGCTCCGTAGGCCTCCACCTCCAGAAGCTGTGGAAGACCTGTGTCAGCCTTGCCCCTGTGTTTCCTGCCACCCCGTAGACACCTGTTACTTTCTTTTCGGTATTGCTACCCCTTCGCTCAAGGTGGGGCTGCATCCAAAATTGAGGGCCTGAGAAACATGAGTGACGGGTCTTTCCTGAGTACAACCCAGGAGAGCAGAGACTGAAGCTTTGTTTTGAGATAAAGTCTCACTCTGTTCCCGGGGTGAATGCTGTAGTGTCACAGCTCACAGCAACTTCAAATTCCTCAGCTCAAGCAATCCTCCTGCCTCAGCCTCCCAAGAAGCTATAAGTGTCTGCCACTATGCCCACATAGTTTTTTCTTTTTCTTTTTCTTTTTTAATAGAGATGGGTTCTGATCTTGCTCAGCCTGGTCTCAAACTCCTGAGCTCAAGGAATCCACCCACCTCAGCATCCCAGAGTGCTGGGATTTATAGATGGGAGCCACTGTGTCTGGCTGAGAGTAAAGCTTTTAAAGTCAGAAGGGACATCAGTGGCATTTAGTCCTCTAGGGAACTCCATGACCAAGACGGGAGCTGCGACGTGTGGGGAATAGTCGGCCAGAGAGCTTACAGACCTGACCCCAGCCAGGGCAGAGCCAGAACCCAGTGCTCCTGATGGCCAGTCTGGGCAGCAGCAGTGACAGAAACAAATGCTTTCTCCGCATACTTCTGACAGGATGGGCTAAAGACCAAAACTTGGCATTCTGGAGAGAAAGGCAATGCATTAGGTGTTACTGTGTGCCACGTGCTACCTGCCCCTTTCCCATCTCAGCTGCTCACAGGTTCCCCAGCCCACTCTTTCATCCCTGGTGATAGACATCTCTGGAGCTGGGCTGGAGACGAGGGCTGCCCTGTCGTGGAGGGAGGCCTTAGAAGGCCACTCTCAGGGGCGTTTCGAGTATCTCAGGTCTGTCAGTGATCAGCTCATGAGCAAGTGCTATAGACCAACAGTTAACCTAAACACATCGCCTATGTTCCCCAAACAGCATGACATTCCCAAATCGTGAACTTGACTCTGGATTTGCCTCCAGGGCCCTAGTTCGCTTTGCTTGGCTTTGCATTATTTATTTATTTTAGAGGTGGAGAAATGTGTACCAGAATATTTTTTCCTCCTATCACTGCAGGAAGGTTACCATGACCCTGATTAGATTTATGGACAAATTTGTAATGTTAACAAAATGTGAACACCCTCAGTATCACTGGAGTGGGTTAGTTAGTAGAACAGTCTGGCTGCTTTGTGCTTCTGGTTTGTGTTCATCGGAAACAGTTTGTAGAGTTCAGAGAAGTGACTGGCATTCAATCTGTAAGAGGAGAAAAGATTTCTCTTAAGTTTGGTAGAAAATTAGGCCAATTTTTTTCTGTAAAACATAATTTGGAGATGTTTTCTGTAAAACGTGATGTGGAGTACTTACAAAGGGAAACACCTCTGTGTGTGTGTGTCTGGGACAAGCGCATATATAGATCTAGGTACTTTTAGACATTGAAGAAAATATGTAAGGCATGTATATGTGTGTATGAAATATAAAAATACATGTAATCAATTTTTCAAATCACTGTGGCATTTATTTGCTAGTTAACTTCAGGTCTAATAAGTGCCAACATTCCCCATTCCCAGTGCTCAGCGTCAGCCCAGAAAGTCATATACTGTAGTAATAAACTGACGCCAGCCTGTCATAAGCCTGACATTGAACAGGTTGACATTATATCTTGAGAGTGTCCTTCCAGCTCTATTCCAAAGGCAAGGGTTCTGTTTGAGTGACTTGTCGTCATTTCTCCTAATTATTTCTCAACAAAAAAAGTAAACCGCTGGCCTGCAACATAAACCCCTTAAGAAGCTGATTTGTGTCAGTTACCCAGAGCACAGGAGAGAGTGTGACGGGGAAGGGGGCAGAGACAGGAAACATGGTTGACCGAAAGGAGCGAGGGCTCAGGGTCGGAACTCCACTAAATAGCCAGTGCTAACCCATGGGGCCTGTTTGACTGTGGGTAATATTTCCAATTGTTTTAAGACTTGGCTTAACTAGAATACATATATTTGTCTTAAATAGTGTCTACCTTCAAGGTCGTTGTGATGTTAAATTTAATACTGTCTGTAAAGTAGTTGTATTAGCACAGACAGGAAACCGAGCACTCCCTAAGTGTTTATGTGGGAGGCGCCTCCCTGGCCCGTCTCATACATATGCGTGTGTGGGTGTCTGCCCACGGAAGTGCCTGATGGAAGATGCATGGATGCTTAATGTATGCACAAGTGCAGAGGTGTATGCATGTATGTGTGTCTTTGTGTGTGTGTGTGTGTACACGCATGTGGGCAGGCCTGGGCTTATGCAGAGAACATCAATAACACTGGGGCTATCAGGGATTTGAGTCTGAGGTTAGCCTCAGAGATCGAGTAGAAGGGAATTTTCGTCACTTCTTAATTT
>NW_003852531.1:4423582-4428009 GCF_000181295.1 Otolemur garnettii | reverse complement strand
CCTCAGGAAATATGCCTTTTCCAGGGGTAGCAGAGGGATGTAGATGAACACCACCCCTGCCCTGCAGTATGTGCTATCACAGAAGCAAGATATTGCCAGTAGCAGAGAAGAGACAGTGGTGGGCGTGGCCGCCCTCAGGCAGCGAGGGCTCTGAAAGTGTGGTATTTAGGCTGAGACTTCCAGATCAGAAAGCCCCACCCAAGCAGAGGAGAGTTAAGACAGAAGGAAAAGGAAGAGCAAGGACATGGGGGCTTGAGAAAGTCCCACAGCACTGACAGGTGGCAGTGGCTTGGTGTGGCTGGTGTGTATGGAGGAGGCAAGTGGAGAAGAAGCTTCCTCAGGGTCCCAGTGAAGAGACCATGAAAGCCAATCTGTTGTCCCGAGTCCAGGGAGGCAACAGCAAGACCAGCTGTGCACTCTGGGAGGATGAGCAGCGGCAGCGTGAGGGTGGTGTGGAGAGGGAGTGAGGACACAGCACTGCTTCACAGCGTAGGGCAGGGACTGGACCGTGACCAGGACAGAGGACCGATGATCCATGGGAGGCAGTGTGAGATGTCATATTCAGGAGCTATTGACAAGACAGAGAAATTATCAAAGGCACTCACATCACAACCACACTGTTTGATCCCTACAGACTTGCAGTATAACCCCAAGTCTGATAATATGATGCCTACAAATTTTTTTGTGTGTCATTTCTTAAAATTGCATTGGCTATTCTTATTTTTTTCTGGTTCGATATGAAACAAAGTACTATCTTTAAGTTCTTCAGAGTAAAGTTGGTGCTTTGATGGGGATTGCATTAAATCTGTAGATCCCTTTGGGTAGTATGGACATTAACACTATTGATTCTTTCCAGCCAGGAGCAGGGTACGTTCTTCCATTTGTTAACATCTTCTGCTATTTATTTTCTCAGGGTTTCATTGTCCTCACTCTAGGGATCCTTCATGTCCTTTGTTAGTTATATTCCCAAGTATCTCATTTTATTTGAAGCTACTGTGAAAGGTATTGTGTCTTCAATTTGATTCTCAGCTTCACTGTTACTGGCATATATGAAGGCTATTGGTTTATGGACATTGATTTCATATTCCAACAGGTTATTGTTTCCTTGATCACTTCTAGGAGACTTGTGGTTGAGTCCCGGGGGTTTTCTAAGTATAAGGTCATATATCAGCAAAGTCTCTGGAGTTTTCTAGGTATGATATTGTATCATCAGCAAAGAGTGAGAGTTTGACCTCCTCTGTCCCCTTCTCTTGATCTCCTTCTCTTGCCTGATTACATTGGCTAGAACTTCCAGCGCTCTGTTGGTAGCAGTGGTGACAGTGGACGCCCTTGTCTGCTTCCATTTTTAAGTGGAAAAGCTTTCAGTCTTACTACATTTAGTGTGGTGTTGGCTGTGGGTTTGTTTTAGATGCCTCTATAAGTCTAAGAAACGTCCTCTTTACGATGCTGAATTTTGTCAAATGCCTCTTCTGTATCTATTAAGAGGATTGTATGGTCTTTATTTTGGCTTTTATTTATGCGGTGAATTACATTTATGGATTTGTGTATGTTGAACCAATCTATATCCCTGGGATTAAGCCTACTTAATTGTGACATATAATTTTTTTTGATTCATAGCTGTATCTCTTGGCTAGGATCTTATTGAATATTTTTCATTAATATTCATTAATGATATTGGTCTGTATCAGACTTATTTTTTTTGTTGGTTCCTTTCCTGGTTTTGGTACCAGAATGATATTTGCTCTGTAGAGCACATTTGGGGGGGGGGGGAGTTAATGTTTATCCAATAGAGACATAGATCTATGAAATAGAACAGAGAATCTAGAGATGAATACAACACATACCACCATCTGATCTTTGATAAACCAAACAAAAGCATACACCGGAGAAAAGAATCCTTGTTTAATAAATGCAGATGGGGAACTGGTTAGCCACATGTAGAAAACTGAAACTGGACCCAAACCTCTTACCACCTATAAAAATTGATTCTCTCTGGATAAAAGATTTAAATTTAGGGCACTAAACAATACAAATTCTAGAAGAAAGTGTGGGAAAAACTCTTGATGTTATCAGCCTGGGAAAAGAATTATGAAGAAGACCCCCCTGGCAATTGCAGCAACACCAAAAATCAATAAATAGGCCATGATAATAGGATGAATAGGTCAGGATAAATAAATTGGTCCATCATTGTCCATGATTGGACCTTTTGCACAGCTAAGGGTACCAGAACTAAAGCAAACAAACAACCTTCAGAATGGAAGAAGATATTTGCATGCTACTCATCTGACACAGGGACGGTAACTAGAATCTACAGAGAACTCAAGCTAGGCAAAAGTAAAGCACAGATCACTGCATTTATAAGTGGGCAAGAGACTTGAACAGAGACTTTTCTGAAGAAGACAGATGAATCACCAACACACACATGTGAAAGTGCTCATAGTCCCTAATCATCAAGGAAATGAAAATCAAAACCACTTTGAGATTTCAACTAAGCCCAGCGAGAATGGTCCACATCACAAAGTCTCAAAGCTGCAGATGCTGGTGTGGATGTGGAGAGAAGGGAACACTTTTGTGCTGCTGGTGGGATTGCAAATTAATACACTTCTATGGGAAGAAATGTGGAGAATACTCAAAGAGCTAAAAGTAGACCTTGCCTAGTAATCCCAGTACGAGGTATCTACCCAGAACAACAACAACAAAAAAATCATTTTACCATATGAGTATTTGCACTAAAATGTTTATAACAGCTCAATTCACAATTACCAAGGTGTGGAACCAACCCAAGTGCCCATCAACACATGAATGGAGTAATAAACTGTGGTGTATGTGTACCATGGAGTACTATTCAACCATAAAAATGATGGAGACTTTATATCTTTTGTATTTACCTGGATAGAGCTGAAGAACATTCTTCTCAGTAAAATATCAAAGGAATAGAAAAGAAAGTATCCAGTGTACTCAATGCCAACACGAAACCAATAGATAAACAACTACCTGCCACACAAGAGAAAAACAATTACATTCAAGGGTAGGGAGAGAGGGGATGAGGGAGGAAGGGAGGGATTGGTAAAGTCCCGCCTGCTGTGCACGGTGTGAGGGTGCGGTGTGAGGGTGTGAGGACCGCTGTGCACAGTGTGAGGGTGTCAGCCCCGCTGTGCACAGTGTGAGGGTGTGAGGACCACTGTGCACGGTGTGAGGGTGTCAGCCCCACTGTGTGTGGTGTGAGGGTGTCAGCCCCGCTGTACGCAGTGTGAGGGTGTCAGCCCCTCTGTGCACGGTGTGAGGGTGTCAGCCCCACTGTGTGTGGTGTGAGGGTGTCAGCCCCACTGTACGCAGTGTGAGGGTGTCAGCCCTGCTGCTGTGTGCAGTGTGAGGTGTCAGCCCCCTGTGCACAGTGTGAGGTGTCAGCCCCCTGTGCACAGTGTGAGGGTGTCAGCCCACTGTGCTCAGTGTGAGGGTATCAGCCCCACTGTACGCAGTGTGAGGGTGTCAGCCCTGCTGTCGTGTGCAGTGTGAGGTGTCAGCCCCCTGTGCACAGTATGAGGTGTCAACCCCCTGTGCACAGTGTGAGGGTGTCAGCCCCCTGTGCATGGTGTGAGGGTGTCAGCCCTGCTGCTGTGCACAGTGTGAGGGTATCAGCCCCCCTGTACGCAGTGTGAGGTGTCAGCCCCGCCGTGCACAGTGTGAGGGTGTCAGCCCCACTGTGCATGGTGTGAGGGTGTTGGCCCCACTGTGCGTGGTGTGAGAGTGTCAGCCCTGCTGCTGTGCACGGTGTGAGGGTGTCAGCCCTGCTACTGTGTGCGGTGTGAGGGTGTCAGCCCCGCTGTGTGTGGTGTGAGGGTGTCAGCCCCACTGTGAACAGTGTGAGGGTGTCAGCCCCCCTGTGCACAGTGTGAGGGTGTTGGACCCCCTGCGTGCAGTGTGAGGGTGTGGGCCCTGCTGAGTGCGGTATGACGGTGTCGGCCCCGCTGTTCCCAGTGTGAGGGTGTCAGCTCCGCTGTGCAGTGTGAGGGTGTCAGCCCCACTGTGCACAGTGTGAGGGTGTCAGCTCCGCTGTGTGGTGTGAGGGTGTCAGCCCCACTGTGCGTGGTGTGAGGGTGTCAGCCCTGCTGTGCCCGGTGTGAGGGTGTCAGCCCTGCTGTGCAGTGTGAGCATGTCAGCCCCGCTGTGCGGTGTGAGGGTGTCAACCCCACTGTGCATGGTGTGAGGGTGTCAGCCCCACTGTGCGTGGTGGGAGGGTGTCAGCCCCGCTGTGCGGTGTGAGGGTGTCAGCCCCACTGTGCGTGGTGTGAAGGTGTCAGCCCCTCTGTGCCCAGTGTGAGGGTGTCAGCTCCGCTGTGCGGTGTGAGGGTGTCAGCCCCCCTGTGCGTGGTGTGAGGGTGTCAGCCCCCCTGTGCGTGGTGTGAGGGTGTCAGCCCCCCTGTGCG
>NW_003852531.1:4420763-4423122 GCF_000181295.1 Otolemur garnettii | reverse complement strand
GTGCGTGGTGTGAGGGTGTCAGTGCACCCCTGGGTGAAGGGTTCGGCCACAACTTGAACGTGACCTTAGAAATGCAAACAATGAACCCTAATCATTTGTACCCTCATATTAATCTGAAATTTTAAAAACCTACAGAAACATTGTACAACAGTTTGAGAATCATTTGAAGGCTTGAGACTGGGTTTTACTGACCTGTGGGATAAGAACAGATTTTTCTGAAACTCAAATTCAGTTAAAAATGACATTTGTGCCTACGCACACAGTGATTACCCTACTCTGTGAGTGTGGCTGTATTCATATTGTGTCTGAGGAGAATGTTTAGAACTTTCCTGACTTTTCAAAGAAATCATTAAAAAAAAGAGTTCCAGAAACACTGTTCTAAATGACTTTGTTAATTCACCTCTCAACATACGGGAGAAATTGGAAACCCATTTGGGGTAGAGATACTTGCTCAAGGATGGAAACCAACTACACTAACCAGAAGATGCCATCGGGAAATTCTAAGGACGAGTGGTCCAGACAGCACCTCTTATTTCACACAGTAAGTTGAAATTTAATAAGCTCAGATGTGAATGACTATAGCTCTTGCTCAAGCGGTGCCCAGGCCACACTCAAGGCTTTAGGGAGGGTCTATGCTACTTCTCCTGGCAAAAGGGAAGAATAGCTCCAAATGCATTTTGTTCCATTTCAGCAGTTATATCACCACGTTTATAGAGATAAAAATCTGCTTTTACAGTATTTATATTTTTCCTTCTTACTATTTGAAATATATTAGGATCTTTAAAGCTAATGATTTAGAATTTGATTGACAAAATTAATGACCTGTGCTAAGTGAATTTAGATAGCTCAACAAAATTGTGTGTGGGCTCTGTTTCAGTCTGTCAGAGCCCTGGCTGGCACACTTAATCATGTGCAAGGTATGGCAAGAGTGCCTGGCGATGACAGGGACCGTGCAGTCCCCTGGGGCTGCCATAGCAGGTAGCTGTTAATAGAATCTGTGTCTGATGGGCTGAGGGGAGGAAGTGGTTACCAGAACCCCAAGAAAGTACCAGCACTTAGCAGTCAGTGCTGCAGCCAACAGCACAGGGACACAGCCCAGCCAGGAAGACCCCATGGGGAGAGGGGTAGGGAACACCCTGGGTTACCTCCAGTCTTCTCTGATGGCTCCCACTGGCTGAGCTCCACTATGAGCCAGAAGTCTAGGCACAGTCTGCCAGGACTGAGCAGGTGGAGAAGGCGGGCAGTGTGTCTGGAGGGCCAAGGATAGTCTCCAGCAGGGATGCTTTTTCCTCAAGAGGGCCAGCTATGTACCCTCAAGTGTGAATGTGACATGGAAATCCCGGTCCTAGAGACTTTCTATCTGCCCTCTCATAGGTCTCGTCCACCCCAGCCATACACCGTCATGCCCCACAGACTGGAACCAAGTTTCCTTAGGAAGCAGATGCCAAGAAGTCAGTAACAGAGCAAGAGACTTGCTGCGATCAGCTCCGGTACAGGCCGGATGGAAGGGAAGTGGGACGTGGCAGGGAGACCCTGACACCCTGATGTGGGAATGGCAGCCACTGAGTGAGAGGAAGGACCCAGGAAGCTCAGATCAAGCACAGCCCTGGAAAAGGCCCTCTGCCTCAAGGGAGGAGAGTGCTCCACACTGCCAGGAAATGGCCCAGCCCTTGTACCACTGTCTGCTCTGTCATTGTCCATGTGTCACCCGAAAAGAGTATCATGGCTGCAAGGTAGTGCCCAACCCAGGGGAGGACAACCATGGCCCTCGACACCACTGCCCCTTGAGGGGCAGCTGAGTGGTACATCTCTGTGACTGCACACACCATGGCCATCTCTGCAGGAAGAGCAGTCTGTGATCAGGGGACGCCTGGACAGGAGAAAGGGAATCTACTTTGTGCCTTACTGGAAGGACCAGTGTAGGGGACACAGTCTGAGCAGAAGCACACTTCGTGAGCTCAGGGGACCCTCTGAGTGCTCTCCAGCCAGGGTTTCAAGTTTTAGTTTAGTTTTCTTTCTTTTTTTTCAGATAGAGTCTTACTTTATCACCCTCTGTAGAGTGCTGTTGCATCATTGCTTACAGCAACCTCAAAATCTTGGGCTTAAGCGATTCTCTTGCCTCAGCCTGCCACATAGCCAGAACTACAGATGCCCATCACAATGCCAAGCAACTTTTTGTTGTTGTCATCACTGTTGTTTGGCAGGCCCGGGCTGGATTCGAATCCTCCAGCCCTAGCATATGTGGGTGGCACCCTACCCACTGAGCTGAGGGAGCTGAGGCAGTTTTTAGTTTTCTTAACTCCTTCCCCACACAAGATTTCAGTCCAGATAGAGAGATCAAGTCACCAGTTCTTGAAAC
>NW_003852531.1:4391053-4419471 GCF_000181295.1 Otolemur garnettii | reverse complement strand
GCTGTGGATATAAAAGACCACTGTGCTGTGTGGAAGGCCGCTGTGCGGTGTGGAAGGCAGCTGTGGATATAAAAGACCACTGTGCTGTGTGGAAGGTCGCTGTGCGGTGTGGAAGGCCGCTGTGCAGTGTGGAAGGCTGCTGCAGGTGCCAGCTGTCCGGTCTGGGGGGCAGCTCTGTGTGCCTGAGCAGCATACCTTCTAGCCAGGGTTAAAATCTCAGCTGCACATTAGATTTGCAGTTAAACCCAGAGCTTAGGGAATTCTTGTGGGGCAAGAGAGGGAGACGACTCAGCTGGCTTAACAGCAGAATTGACCATGAAGTTGTCAGCAGACACAGTCCTGGGCTACCTCATGGCAGAGGCAGCAGGAGTCCAGAGGGTCAGATCACAGGGCCTCCAGCCACCCCTGCAGCACCACAGCCCAAACCACTGCAGTGGCCCTCATAGCAGAATTGGGAGGATTAGTCACTGCTCATCCAGGAGGTGGATTTTGCTTCAACCATTTACCTGAAATGAGATTGTGCTTAAATGGAAGATGCTAAGACACTTTTAAAAGACAAGGCTAAGTTCTCTTGCCCCAGCCTTTTACTACTGTTGACTGTCACATCCTAAAAAAACCTTAGAAAAACCTGCTGTTGAGACAAAACTAAGTCTGTTAGGCCCTGGCAGCATGGGAGCACATGGCCCTGATGGGAATTTGATAGTCTGCTGGAATGACAGAGTCAGGGTCTAGACAAGGTAATTTTTGAGGTAGGTTTTGCAAGGTGGGGAGCAGTTTGGGACAGGGCAGAGTTTATGTCCTAACAGCTCCGAGCCAGTGAGCGGGGGGGGCTCCTGGAGAGGAGGAATGGGAGCCCCGCTTGTGCCTTGGTCAGGAGACCGGTGTAGGGGGACTGTTCTTGCACCAACGGTCTCAGTGTCTACAGTCACAGAGATGCCCAGAAGGGCAAGGGCCTTGAAGCAAATCTTGACAAGTAAGATACTGGTTTTAGATGACTTACTGTCTTATTTTTGAGAAGTAAGTTTTTCTAGAGCAAGTAGGTAAGTTATTTTTGCTTGGTTCCAGCACTGGTTAACACAAAACAACAAAGAACAACTGGTCCCAATATTGCTTTAAAGCCCCAACTGGGAATTCTGCTGACCTCAGTGTTCACTGCTCCTAGAGTAGATCATTGTGTGATGAACCACAGAAGTTAGAAAAAATGTCACACATAAGATGTGACTTTTTAAAAATCTTTCTTATCAATGTATTTTTAGTAACATGTACCATGTTACTTAGTTCAATGTAAGCATTTCACATTGTATATCAAAGCAGTCCTGAACCCCATACATGCATCAGTGTTCAAAGTTAAGATTTAATAAAAAATAATTAAGAAAAAAAAAGTTTAGGTTCTGAATTAGCAGTTTGGGGCACTAATCAATGCAATTTACAATAAAAAGTAAGATTTCAAAACAAACAAAAAAATATATTTTTAAAATAAATGTTTTCTTTTAGCATTGTTTTAGATTTCAGAAAAATTTTAAAGATAGTACAGAGAGTTCCCATTGCCCTATCCATTTTTTCCTATCATAAATATCTTAAATTTATCTTAAATTAAATATCTTATATTAATATTAAAGATATTAAATATCATAATATTTATCACAATTAATGTATCAATATTAATACATTACTATTAACTAATGCCAGCGTTTCATTCAGATTTCATTTTCCTGCTTCAGGATCCCATCCGGATTCGACATAGTGTTTAGTGGTCAAGTCTCCTCAGGTTCACTTGGCTGTGACACTTTCGCAGACTTACTTTGTTTTTTGATGACCTTGGCAGTTTTGAGGACTGCTGGTTGGGTATTTTGTCAAATGCCCCCCCCCATTTGGGATTTGCTTAATATTTTGCTCAGGATTATACTGGTGTTTGGGGTCGGGGAGGAGGAGCACAGGGCTGCCGTGCCACTCTCCTCACATCACAGCAAGGGTGTGTACTGAAACTTGAGTATCCCCCACCTGAAATGCTTGGGACCAGAAACGTTTCAGATTTCAGATTTTTTAAAATTTTGGTATATGTGCGTATACATAATGATATATCTTGGAGATGAGACCCAAGACTAAAGACACGATTTGTTCATGTTTCAGCCATACTTAGTCACATAGACTGAAGGTAATTTTGTATAATATTTTTAATACTGTTCTACATGAAACAAAGTTTGGACTGCATTTGACTGTGGCTTACCCCATGAAGTCAGGGGTAGAATTTTCCATTTGTGCTATCATGTGAGCATTCACAAACTTTCAGATGTTGGCATTTCACATTTGGGGTTTTGGAATTAAGAAAGCTCAACTTGTATCAGCATGACTTGCCATGACGGGAGTTGGGGGGTGATGGCCAGGCGGAGGTGCTGGTCAGGTTTCTCCGCTGTAAAGTCTCTCAGTTGTCACTCTTCACACTGCATCCTCAGGAGGAAAGTCGCCCGGTGCAGCCCAGACGTGGGGAGCTGGGAGGTGTTTTTCACCTGCTTGAGGCCAGACTTTCTACATAACTTATTTGGTATTTTTCTGCATGAAATATTTGTCTCTCCTACCTCATTTTACAATTTACTTTGTTACTTTATGTGAACGTGGAATTAGGGCTCTTCATTTTTATTCTGGGTTGTGATCTGATGCAGTTGTTTATGCTGTTTACTTGGCTCCAGCTCTGGCCAGCAGCCGCACCCGCAGTCTGCCCCAGGGCAGCACTGATGTCCCGTCATCACCGTGTGCTTTATTTGGTTCTGAGTTGCAGTCACAACAGGCTCTTTGTGGATGTTCTCTGCCCAGGCTGAGTGTCCGTGTGTCTTCCAGGAGCCCTGGTCCCTTTTATTGGGGACGGCACTAGAACCAAGTTCTGGACACAGGTGTGCCCATTGCCCCTGGGGCATCATTGCTTCCAGTGTATTTCACTTTTACATTTGAGTGCTTCATTTGTGACCCCTTTACATATAATTTATGTTTAGCTTTTGCATAACAGGGTCACTCAGGATGTCATGGAAGTCACAGAAGTCAGAGAGAGTGTCCTGAAAACTTGTTCTCCCAGAATAAAAATATTCCACAAGACAAGAACAGTTCACACAGAAAGCATCGTGTCCGTACAACAGCTTCAAAAAGGTGGAAAGGACGGCATTTGTTATATGTGAAAGACCAAAGACAAGCTTTCACCTTTTCAGGGCAAATTCTGAGTTTTGAGCAAGGTAAATTGGAAGTCTGGGAGACGAAGGCCCGTCTCAGTGTGACTGATGACTCCTCGCGGGGCTGTGATGAATGGGTCTCTAAACCAAACACGTCAATACCTGGTGGGCCTGGGAAGGACGAGGTTTGTTACCTTCAACGAGGTTAAACCCTTTTCTCTCAGACGTCAGGTTAAAACAGGCTCCATTGTTACAATTTGATCCCAAGACAAAGAAATAAAGGTCAATGATGGAAGGCGATTCTTTACCATCAAATTAAGATGGGACAAATCTGTCTATTCTCCACTGACAGTATTTTGCTTCTTCTGCAAAAGCAAGATTAAAGTGAAAGAAAAAAAAGGCTAAGCTATAAAGAAGGTCCTATTTCAATTCTGATCACTCCTGGCTGTTCATTTAGATCATCTCCATGATTGCTTTGAATAGAATAAGATTTTTTTAAGTAATAAAATAATTTTAGGGAAAAGAATTAAGTTTGACTCTAGTGAAGGTTTGGGTTTCAACTAACAGAAGTAAGGCTTACTGAGATTTTATCCTTGCAAAAGGCGAGTAATTGAAATTTTTGAACATTTTATAGTTCTGTTACCTGGCGTACGTTCACCTTGGGAAGTTCATGAGTCTTTGGGGGTCTATAATCTCCCGGGGGCCCTCACAGCAGTCACCACAGGTAATTAATGCATGTTACACATTGAGCCGTGTTCTGCTGCCTGACCCACAGCTGACTGTGCCCGGAGTTTGCAGACATCCAGAGTTACACACCTGGATCCCGGCGCTGAGTGAGGGCAGCGCTGTCTGTGAGTTGGTGGCCGCGTGGGCCTGATGTTAGAACTGGAGCAGCCGTGGTGTTCTGTACTGGGCTGTGACTCATTGCCAGGCCTTCTAGCACTGAGCTGGCTCCCCTCGCCTCACAGGGACTGTGGGATCACGAGAGCACCTACAGAGCTCGGACTATGGTAAAGAAAAGTTATTTGTCTTCATGAAGCCTGGCTTTTGGCTGATGAGATAGTTTCTCATGCTTTCTAAGATCTCAGGGAGCACTTACAATAATAATGATCACCCGTTTCATTGAATGTTGAGTTAAAAATCTTGGGAGGCTAAGGCAAGAGAATTGCTTAAGCCCAAGAGTTTGAGGTTGCTGGGAGCTGTGACGCCACGGCACTGTACCAGGGGCGACATAGTGAGACTCTGTCTCAATAAATAAATAAATAAAAATCACCTGTGCTTACCCAAGCATGTCTTGGCTTCTTAAAACTTGAGTTTAACATAGAATTCACACGTGAAAAGCATCACGAGTGCTCAATACACTGTAGATTTCTGGAGGGCACTTATCACGTCTTATCTTTATATGCTAAGGGGGCTCATTCAGCAGGACAGATGTGCCCTGAGTTATAACAGTGTTTTCTGCTGATCAACACACAGTGGGTTAAATATTTTGTAAGTTGAAAATGCATTTAGTGCACCTAACCTCCGGACACCAGAGCCTCGTCTGCCTGTCTGCAGTGTGCTCGGAATGCACACGGGCGCCCGCAGCTGGTAGAGTCACCTGGCCACACAGTACACTCGGGTGCTGGTTGCTGCCCTCATGATCATGCTGACCGGGAGCTGCAGCCACACCCAGCACTGCAAGAGTGCATCACACCTTATGTTATGAGCCTGGGAAAAGGTCCACATTCACAATTTGAAGTATAGTCTCTACTGAGTGAGCACTGCTTCTGCACCACTGTCCAGTCAAACTATTATACATTGAGCCACAGTGAGATGGGTGCTGCCTGTGCTCTCCATGCTGAGCACGGTCAGTGGAAGGGGGACGAGCGGATGAGTGCCTGGGGTAACACGAGCCTGAGAGGGTAAATCACTGGCTCGACACCACTGAAAACGGAAATCGACGTAACCTTTTTACCTGGTGTTAAGCCATACTGAAACTGGTAACTCTTTCCTGCCTCCGTGTGTTAAACCGTGTGTTAACTGACGCCAAGACCAAGCTGCTTGGTGCAGGGTTACACGTTTCTGGAAGACAGAGCCATAAACAACCTAACAGTTTACTTGTTAAGACAGACAGTTTCCTTAGCAAGACTGGCTTTCAGACCCTGGCTTTGCTGTGCCTACCGATCCAAAGCTATCATGTCACAAATCCTATCCCCTGTGAGCCAGAAATCACCCAGCCCAGGGCCTAGGGTGCTGTTTGATATTCTACCCTAATTTTTATTTTTAGGCACTAGGAAGACCCATCAAGGAGGTGCTTTCTTTGATTAGAAAGGGCCTTATAAATATCTTTTTTTTTTTAATTTTTCTGGCGGTTATTAGAGGCTTGGCAGTCAATAGAACATAACCAGTTTTCCGTTCTAATTTTCCTTTCAAAACGTGGTTTCACATTTCTTTGAAGGCACACAAATCTGCTAAGCACAGGGAGATATGTATGTCATCACTTTCCTCGGACAACGTGGAACATGAAGCGAATAAGCCACATCTGTGTTACTTTGTCTCAGAAATAAAATAATTGGACTAGAAGTTATTTCAAAAATCTTTCCAATTCTAGAATTTGAGTTTCAGTAAACCTAGGGAGATACGCACTAGATTCTATTCAGCATAAATATCCTAATTGTTTGCTGCTGTGTTGAATACAGAAAAAATCTCACATTGTCTCAACACTGGAATAGAAAGTGGCTTTTGGTCTGTGGCAGACGGTGGTAAGGCCCTATGGCCCATTAAGCTCTGAATTCAATTTCTCAAATAGACACAAAAATGCTCAGCTTGGACTTGCAGTAAAGTGTTTGTCATGAGAGTTGTTTTAGCCCAAATGATTCTAAAAAATGGCTGTCAATTCCAGACGTTTCCAACTGGATGGGACAACAGCCACCACATGTCACACAATGCACCACACGCAATGCAAACACACCATTCACGTCCACACTCAGATATTTATGGCATTTTCCGTGGTTGCCATGTCAACCCATAGAGCAACCAGGCCATTAAATCCTGCTGTCAGCAGGCCAAGACAGTAACGCTGCAACAACATTCCAGCTGCTGACACGTTACATGGATCGTTTCAAGACCGGTTCTTCCTCCAGCCACCTTTCCCTTCATGCTCTTCACTGCTTCTGAGCTGGTCTTTAGGGGACAAGGAGAATACCAATTAGCTGTTTAAAATGCAGTAGGCACCCCAGCCATCTCTGGAGTACTTTTACCTTCATAGAACTTACTTTTTTAAGGTGGTAGTCTTGAGGTCACACGCCATGAGAAGGGCTGTGCTGACAGCCGACGTCACTATAACGGGATGATTTCTCCTCTTTCCAGCTGGGACTCAGGGTCTCTGTTCCCTTCTCTGCATGAAGTTGTTCTTAGAACATTCCTGGATTTCAAGCAGATGAACTAATTTCTTAAACTCTGATTTCTTCCTGGGACCCTCTTGTTAAACTTTGTTCCCAGGGTCATGGAGAAAAGCCTAATCAATCAATAGGGGATATTGGCTCTACAGCCAGTAACAATATGACAAAGAGTAGATTTTTCAGGGCAGTCCTGATTTTATGTAATCAATATTAATTTCAGAAAAGGCCAATCATTGAATGTATAAGTCAATGCAATAAAAATTTTCTACCACTCTAAGGCTTGTTATATACAAGCCAGAAGAAGTTTTCCTGTCATGCTAAGTGTAGGAAAGATAGACAGCAGGTAACTGTGCGGTTCCGACGACAGGGTTCTCAGACCAGGGACGGTCGCGCGCACACACAGAGAAGGGAGGCCGCAGAGTCCGTGCCCCTTCCCTCCTCCACAGTCCTTCCTCCTCTTTGCTCTGGCTGGCTCCAAGCACCGTGAGCTGTTGATGTTCAGTCACTCACCCGCACTGTGCTTCTCATTCTTCCCAGAGAATAATCCCGAGAAAGCACGGTGAGAGCTTTCAGAGGAGAACAAGCCCGGACGTGCCTCTCTTCCACCTGGTCATCGGAGTAGTCCTCAACTTTCTACTCCTCGTACGTGACCCACAGCCTTTGAAAGGTACTTTGTCCCGCAGGCATTGTTCTGGAAAATAGGCACAGAGAAAAAAAAAGAAGAAAAGAGGCACAGAGCAACCAGGAAATGTAAGAAGAGCCAGATGATGGGCTGTGAGACATGCGGATTTGTGCCACTGAGCAGACACCTGAGAAAAAGGCAGGGGCTGGAAGTCCTGAGGGTCTCAGCGCCCAGTGCCCGGGCACAGCGTGGGGGTGGGGGCCAGGCCCAGGCCCTTACAGAGCTGATTTTGGTTAGGGGGACCGTTGTTTCTTTTTTTTTTTTTTAGGTTAATTTGAGGGTAAAAGAAATAGGTTAAGGGCACAATGCCTGTAGCTCAGCAGCTAGGGCGCCAGCCACATATACCAGAGCTGGAGGGTTCAAATCCAGCCTGGGCCTGCCAGACAACAGTGACAACCACAACAAAGAAATAGCTGGGCATTGTGGCAGGCGCCTGTAGTCCCAGCTACGTTGGAGGCTGAGGCAAGAGAATCACTTAAGCCCAAGAATTAGAGGTTGCTGTGAGCTAAGATGCCATGGTTCTCTACCGAGGGCGACATAGTGAGACTCTGTCTCAAAAAAAGAAAAAAAGAAAGAAAGAAAGAAAAAGAAGTAGGTGACAATGTTTGCACTTGTAATGCAAGTGTGTCCCATCCCCAAGAGGGTACCACACTCCCTAACAGAGCCAACTATGAATCAAAGCAACATTGGGATGGTAACTGGGACCAGGTCACAGGAGCTGGGTCCTCAGGAAGGGTTAGCAGTTTCTGAAAACCAAATGGAGTGAGGGGAACTTCTACTCTGAGGACATTCGTGAACCAAGTGTGCACAGACAGAAAAATGCTGATGCAGTTCCAGAAAGGAAAAGTAGAGGACGCTCTTCCAAAGCATGAAAAACAGAATGCTGGAAAGGGCCACACCAGGGTGGACTGCGGGGCCTGGTGGGGGTGGGGATTGCAGTGGGGGGTGTGGGTGACGGGGGCCTGTTCAGTTCCGTGCTCTCGGCAATGCTGGTGACAGGATTCTGATGGAAAGGAGGATGAAGCGATGAATCACTAGAAATTCATTAGAATAATTGGATTTAATAAAAAGAGGATTCAAAACAATGACTGGGAGTCTGAATAGGTTGGGGTGTGATGTAAACACCTCTCTCAAATATTCCGAAGGTATAAATGATAAAAAGTGGCCTGTCCACACAAAGTCAGATTACACAGCATTGAAAAAGAGCTACAACTAAGCACAGAACGTGGTTGAATCTCATGAAGATGAAGAAGCCAGGCCTGAAGGAGGAAATACCATGTGATCCCATCTACTTAGAGTCCAGGCTTAATTATGCTGGATAGTTGGAGACCTGGGCAGGGTGAGATGGTTGGTGGCAAGGGAATGTAGCTTGGCGCTTCCGAGGAGCTGGTTGTGTTCTGGTTCTTGATCTGGGTGCTGTTTATAACATGTTTGATTTGGGAAAATTCACTGGGTGGCCCATTTATGCCATGTTCACTTTTCTGTGGGTATAACTTTGACAAAAGTTTTCACAAAACGGTACACTTTGTTTTGGAGATTTCAGTGTAAGAAAGGGATTACCTAACAGGTGATCTTTAAATGTTCAGCCCTTGAATCTAAATATAAATGGGGTAATCAAGGCCACGTTTCCAGGATTCCAGGAAAATTAGGAACTGTGACTCAGCAAATTAAACCATTGCATCACGTCGTGAAACAGACATCTCCCAGCCCAGCCCTCCCCACCCCTCGGCCAGACTTGGACTCTGGCTTAGCTCCCACAGGCCTAGAAACGGTCACCACAACCAAATCATCGTCTCATCAATTTAAAAGAAGCAGAAGAATAAAAAGCGATAAGGGCAAGGCTGGGGGGCTTTTAGCAGCTTCAGAACAAAACCAGCGGGGCTCGATTCCTGCCAAGTATTAGGTAGAACTCCACCAATCCTCCCCTGCCCCTGTGGTCAGCCACACTGCTTGATTAGCAGAGAGGCCCGTAATGATTAACTGGGGCCTGTACGGACAATGGTCATTCCTAGACACTGCCGACTTATCACCCAAGGGCTCAGTACTTTAATGCTTAGTCATAGTTAGTGTTCAGACAAGGAAGTTTGCTGTTATTAGGATGCTTCAAGTATCAGATTCACTGATAATTCCATACTTTAGGAACTTTTTCCCACTGCTCCTGACCTGAAGGAAAGAAAACATTTAATTTTTTCCAGAAAGCCCTAAATTATTCCCAGGTGGACTCTTGAGAAGCATTTCTTAATTAGGAGTTTCCAATCTTCTAATATAAGCAGATTGTTTACAGATTATTAACTCCTTGAAAAGCAGGGACCAAAAATGAAGGTAATGTTGGAATTTTGTAAATACCCTAAAAACAAAATGTGATCTGGATTAAAAAAATAATAAAAACAAAAAACCTCTTAAATTATCCACATTACTTCAATACTACATATATGATTCTGTAAAATTTTGAATTATAATCAATACTTGTTAACTTCCCATCAGAACTGGTTTAAGCAGACAAGCTATTTGCTTTTCGATACTTTCCCAGACGGCCCACTGCACTTTACCCACGGCTGCCTCCCTGGTGTGAGCTTGTTCCCTCCCTCCTGCTCCATCTTTACCCAGCACCTCCTCTGCGCCAGCCCCTCTTAGGGTGTTGGGGACACAGGTGGCCACGGGTCGGCCTGATCCAGGCCTGCGGGAGCTGGTGTCTCTCTTACCAGCCTGGTGTGGTCTGTGCCCTCCACCACTGACTTTTGTAATTCCTCCCAACTTATCCACCAAACAAAACAATGCAAATATGAAGATTATCTTCCACCAAACACAAACAAAATAAAATAAAATCTTTACTGAGAGAATGGGAAAACTCTTTGGATAGGAAACGCATTTAGAGTCTATTGAAAAGTGAGTCTGAATTTTTTTTTTTTTTTGACCAGGGCTAGGTTTGAACCCACCACCTCTGGCATATAGGACCAGCACCCTACCCCTCTGAGCCACAGGCACTGCCCTGAGCCTGAATTTCTTTCCCAAGCTTCTATGTGATCTTTCTTCAAGTCCTCCTGTGGCCCTTTCCCTGCCTCTCTATGTCAAAATTATTTTCTTATTTTTACCCTGATTTATCTGTGTCTTTCTTCAAGAATGCCCTTTCTTCATTTCTGCACATGAAAAGTTACAGGATCTTTAAAAGCCACGTCCATGTGCTCCCTCCTCCAGGAGACCCGTGGACTGGGACACGCTCCAGGCATCTCCCAAATCTGTGCTCCAGGGCCTGACTTTGAAATCTTAAATTCAGCAGTAATGAGAATATTTATACCACGGAAACTGGAAAATGCTACAGATTAAAGCTTGATTTTCTGTTTTACTGACTATCTCGACTTAAGAGATGGGATGGAATATTAGTATAGCAGGTTAAATGTAAGGCATGATGCCTTTGCAGCTATTATATTGTGAAAGCACAGACGCTGAAGGCAGTGTTTCCCTGTTGGAAAACTACTCTCCAGCAGTGAAGCCTTTCATGCCACTGATGAAGAAAGGAAGTTCCCTCATATGACATAATTGTTTACGTTTAATTATTTACTTTAATTGTTATAATTGTTTCACTTTCATTTTATCAGTTAGCATCAAAACCCCCCAGCATTCAAGATGGAACTACACTCAGGGTAAGCAACTTCTTTGCTGAATCTTAGAGTAATCAAGAATTCATCTCTAGTCTGATTTTCAAAATTCACAACCATACGTTGATTACGAATATAAAACTTTAGCAAAATCTTATATATGTTATATTTTAAGGTGTATAGTGTGATGATTTGATACCCCTTATCAGACATACAATTTACAATTATTTAAGGTATATTGTGTAATGATTCCCACGGTCAGATCAACTGACATGTGCATCACCGGCCGTGGTTACCATCTGTGTGTGTGTGTGTGGGGGGGGTGAGGACACTTACACTCCGCTCTCATCAAATTTCAGTAAACGATACATTATTATTAACTGCAGTTGCCACGCTGTGCATCACATCTCCAGAACTCACTCGTCTTATAACTGAACGTTTGTGCCCTTTGACCAAATCCCCCGTTTTCCCACCTCGCAGCCACAGGCCACCATAATTCCACTATTTACTTCTTGAGGATCAACACACTTTAGCTTCTACACGCACGTGGGTCAGGCAGGATCAGCCTTCTGGATTTGCCCTCACTTGGCAAAAGGTCCTCCAGGTTCACCCAGATTGTCACAAATGGCAGGATTTCCACTTTTTAATGGCTGAATACTATTCCCTCTCGCTCGTTCTCTCCACACACACACAGAACACACCGTGCTCTGTCCCCCGTCTGCTGTCAGTGGACGCTCAGGCTGCCTCCATCGTTCACTGTGAATGACGCCACAGTGCGTGTGCAGAGGCAGCTGTGTCCCTGTGATTCTGATTTCATTTCCTTCAGATATATTCCCAGAAGTGGGAGTCCCAGATCATGCAGTGATTCCTTTTTTAATTTTGCAAGGAACCTCCACACTGTTTTCGTGATGGCACACAATCCATTTTCCCCCCAGCAGTGCACAGGCGTCCCCTTTTCCCCACACCCTCCCCAGCACTTGTCATTTCTGGTCTTTTTGATAATAGGCACCCTAAGGGATGTGAGGGGGTAACTCGTCGTGGTTTGGGTTTTCATTTCTCTAATGGTTAATGATGTTGAGCCCCTTTTTGTAAACCTGTTGGCTTTTTATATCTTCTTTGGAAAAATATCTATTCAGGTCCCTGGCTCATTTCTTTTTGTTGTTGTTTGTTTCAATTAAGTTATTGAGCTTTGCTATTAAATTGTCCCTTGTCCCTTTGGATGTTAATCCACAGTTATTTCCTCCCACGCCGCCGGCCGTCTCTTCATTTCACCGTTGCCTTTGCGTGCGGGAGCAGCTCCATTGGATGTCGTACTACTTGTTTATTTTTTGCTTTTCTTGTCAGTGCTTTTGGTGTCAAATCCAAAGTAATCATCGCCAAGGCCAATGCCAAGGGCCCTCCCCTTGTTTTCTTCTAGGCATCTATAACAAACATGTGAACACACACACGAGCCCACACACACCACTTCTCTCCAGAGAGCCATTTGTTAGGTGCAACCACAGTCCCCTGCTAGCCATGATTTCACTTCTTACCATTTCAATCACCCACAGTCAACCATGGTCTGAAAATATTAAATGGAAAATTCCAGAACTAAACAATTTGCGAGTTTTAAATTGTGCACCTTTCTGAGCAGCAGATGAAATTCTGCCCTGCCCCCCTTCATCTGCCCAGGACATGACCCATCCCTTTGTCCAGCGTCTGTGTGCTGTGAAGGTTACCACCCGTTAGCCACTTAGTAGCTGACTCAGTTATCAGACGAAAAAATCACAGTGTATAGTGGGGTTCAGTGCTGTCTGTGGTTTCAGCACCTCTGGGGGTCTTGGAGTCCCCTCGAGGATGAGAGGGAACGGCTGCATCACTCATCTAGCAGAGTCCCATGGGGGATTATTTAGCACCGGAGAACGAAGAGGGCCTGCCCAGCTTACCTGCCCACCTGCGGCTTCTCCATGGCTCCCTAGGCTACCAAGTCGAAGGTGATTCCAGCCCCTCTTGTGGTTATTTTTGCTCGAGCCTCCTCCCTGAAACCTTCATCCTTCATCACTGTAAGATGTGTTCTTATTCTAGGCAAGGCCTACAAAGTTGTCTTGTGTTAGTTACGCTTTCTCAGCCATCATTTTCCGATCTGTAAAAAGGGAATAATGTTAGTATCTACCTCAGAGCATTGACGAGGAAAAAGGGTACAGTGCTGTGAGGGTCTTAGCACCCCAGCCCCGTCACATGGCAGAAATAGCAGCAATAAGCATCCCAAAAGTCAACACGGCCAATGTCTGCGGAGTGCATCCCAGTCTTACTAGAGACCAGGCTTACTCTGGACTCTATGCTTTGTGGCAATCCAGTGAGATGGGTTCTGCTTTGCTCCCATTTTATAGATGAATAAACTGAGGCATACACAGATGAAAAATTGTGCCCAGGACGCTGCAGTTGGGTGTGTTCAGTAAGTTACTCTTAAACATGGTTTACAGGTATGATTCTTTCTCTCCTCTCTTTTCTCCTCCATCCCCTTCTCTGTGTTCTTCCGGATAATCTGATTTCCCTTCTTGTTGCATTTCTGTTTCCCCAGTTCAGCTCCAGCCACCAGAAGGGGAGAGGAACAGGAACATCAAACTGGATTCTGCTTTTCTTGTGACTGCTTCGCTTTCTTTGGTGCTCTGTTTGAGGTTTTACTGACTTTTAAAGACAGCAAAATTAGAAGGGTAATTAAAATTAAAGTGTAATTTAACTTCAACTTGTAGAAGAGTCACCGTCACTGTACGACAGTCCGTGCCCGGTGCTTCAGGGTGCTCCCGTTCCTACTCAAGCCGCTTCCTTCCGGGCTCTTCCCTTTGTCTCTCTCCTCCTGTGGCGCCTCAGACACCAATCAGCACTGAGAACTCTCTGGCCACATCGATTGGTATAGCAACAACTTACTTTTTAAAGTCCTCTCTATATTCTTATATGTAAGCAGGGTAACATGTGCCTGTCTGATCACAGTTTTCCTCTTTTTTCTGTTTGCAGCTATACATTTTTATCCTCGTGGCTTGCGTGAGAGTTAACCTGCTTCCCACAGTCCCCAGGAAACACACCTGGGCAGGTGTGCACTACGGTGCCCCTTGGGTACAAATGCATTTCAGAATTCAGCAATTTAAGAATTTTAAAAGGTAAGAGGAAGAATATTCCATGTGTTTAATAACATAACCCAGCGAGGTCTAGGTGGGCAATCCCATAATCAAACACAAATATTTCTGCAGCAAATTCATGCAGAATAAACCAAGAATGTGTCTGTTCTCAGCTCTGTTTATGTCGATTTAAGCCACCAACTAAGATTTCAGGACTCAGAGCCTCTTGCTTCTTGGAATTGAACACAAAGGGTGCATAACTGTACTTTTTAATATGGTAGGAATGGGGCCAGGTAAATACCTTAGTGATTGGTTGACTGTAGCATTACACTACATGGGAAATTTAATACATAAATCAGTTTTATTTTAATTAGCAGTGTTACAAATGATAATAATTTTAAAAGCATTTAAATAACAGAATATTGACAGCTACATATTTCCCCTACAGCCACCAGAGTCGAATTCAACTCTTAAAGACGAGAAACAAAGACAAATGTTTTCTCTCTCAGTAACAAGGGCTTCTCCGAAGACACAGGAACCGAGGCCTCAGCAGCAATCAGCATAATGGCCTTCCAAGATTGCCAGAGACATGATAACCACAGGACCACAGACTGCTAATGAAATTCCGTATTAGAGACAGTTCTATGTACCAGATCATACAACAAATTAGTTCACAAAACAGTAAATAATACAAAAATTACCAGCCTCCCCATGCATCGTAACTTCTTATATTTACTGAATAGACAGAATGAGGATTCCCACAGCTCTTCTGCAACCTCTTTCCTCCAAAACTTTAATAATTTTGTATTCTCTACCAAATTCCACCTAGCAAGAAATTAGACAACACATCAAACTCTTGTCAAATACTTCATGGGCGTTACTCATTTGTACACCTGTCCTAAACTTAGTAACTTAGCTTTGGTAGTGGACAAATATTTGAGGGCTGGTTGCAGTCCATCTAAGGAAACAATGGCAATTTTGAGTTGGGATGCAATTTAATCATGCTCCTAGATATTCACAAACTTCGTAATCAATTTGCGTTATGTCTAACTTATTCTCAGTACTCATTTACTTGGGAACGATTACCAGCATGCCATTTTAAGGATTGAGAACATGAGTTAAAACAATTTGCTGCAGTCATGAAGCCAACCAGAGTGTGCCTGGCAGCGACGGTGCATTTTAAATGTTCTGACTTGGGTGATGAACTTCACAACACGTGGCAGTGACACTGAGGGTCTTCCTTGCTGGAATGAGAGAGCGGGAATCCCAGATTTCCAAAAGCTCACTCTTTTCTCAAAAAGATAGCAAGACACAACCTTCCCCCACAACCCGTGACCCTCGGCTAAGGCTCCCCATAAAAGGTGAGGCAGAGAGGGCTGCGCCTGTGGCTCAAAGGAGTAGGGCGCCAGCCTCATTTGCCAGAGGTGGAAGGTTCAAACCCAGCCAAAAATTTACCAAAAATTGGCAAATTAAAAAAAAAAAAGGTGAGGCGGAGGCAGAGGTGAGGGCATCTGGAAAGCTCCTGGTGCCCGTTGGCCGGAGCCAGATGCAGGGAGGTGTGTAGTGGGCGGCGGCTGCTATGTGTTTTTAAGGAGAATGAGCTTGCACCCTGTGAGTGTATCTGCAGCTGCCTGCCCACCTAGACAGCCAGTACCATGTTAATTATTAACGGCAAGTACTACGATCTCCACTAACAATAGATGAAGCTTCAAGATTTGTGGGCGACACCCAGCAGGCTGTGGCATCAAAACCAGGCTGCCTGGAGCAGACAGCAGCAGAGCAGAGCCTCCTGCAGCGGGGCTGTCCTGACCAGGCAGAGGAGGGTGGCACATTCCAAGGACTAAACCAGAAGAGGTAAGGCCAGGCACTGGGAGTCAGAGCCTCCCCGCTCAGACACAAAATTGTATTTAAATTTCCTGCCTCTGTGCAATCAAAAGAAGCCAGCTGAAAGGAGCCAGCACTCCAGGGCTGTAAACCTGGAACTTCCTAATCCCCGAAAGTCCACACTAGACTTCTTGCCTCCATGGAAACAACAAAGCATTCAGCCAACTGATTGGCCTCCAATGAATTTTAGATAAGACAGCTTGGAAGGGAATGGATGTGATTTTAATGCAGAAGAAAGCGCTGGAAGGGAGGTCCACTTGGTTCATATTTGAATAAAGCAAACAAGACAGACGAAAGGCTGACAGCTGTAAATGACATTGTCAGTACGAAAATTATCAGCCAGTTTACAATCTGTTTGCTTATGTTGAACAAACAGACTGTGTGTGGCATCCTTCGGCCTGGTGAATGGCAGAAATACTTGCGGGCTTCAGAAAAGCTATCTGCTCTCCTGCAGCCCGGCCACAATTAGATCGCCATTTGACAGCCACCCTGAAAAGGAAACTGTGTCCTCCGCCTTTCCCCACACCCCCTCGCCTCTTTGCTTTCTCTTTTTCTTTCTTTCTTTTTCTTCGTGGTCTTCTTCATAGACAAGCGCTGAAGTTGGGTAGAGACTCTCGCCTTGTTGTATCAATGGCGTGAATTATGTTAGTTCTGCTGCGGGATCAAGTCGTTTACTGATGTGTCTGACATTCCAAGTGGGAGATCTTCAGTAACCTAGCAAGGCTCAGTGCCAGCAGTCTTCATTTTTTATTCCTTACAGGAAGCAGAATCTGGGAGCCCCCGAGAGAATGCCTCTTTTCTCTCCTTTGTGCGGGCTGTCTCCGAGACCCTTTGCTTTGAACTTGCTATAACATGGCATTTAGTGCCAAAACGAAACGGAGCCCGAGAAGGCTGTGAGCCGCTCCTCCCGAGCAAGGAGGGGGTGAAACCCGTGGGCTCTGACTCTTCTTGGGGCTAAGTTTCAACCCAGCCCCCAGCCCAGAAGGAATGAGTTGTGTGGTCCCATTGCTTAATCCCCTCTGTGTTCTGCAAACTCATAACACAGAAATAGCTCCCTTTGTTCAAAAAGAATAGAAAGCAAACACAGGTACTAATTTTATCCCTCCCATTCTCAGAGGCTCACCCTGTTTAACTGCATCAGAGAGAATTAAGCTCCTGGTAGCGGCTTCCAGTGGAGCCTGAGGCTATTTGGATACTCTAAGCTTCTTCCCTAAGAAATGCCAGCTCACCCCAGAGTGGCAGAGGGGCACACCTCCTTGCCTGGCTGTGGGCTGGTGCCAGGAGGCAATCCCCGTCTGTAGAGCTAGCTACAAACTGGAAATAGAATAATCTCCTAGTCAGACGAACACCTACAAGGCCTGGCGCTTCGAATGTAACTTTCCATGTTGGGCACTGTCATTCTTTACTGCAGTGGTTCTCAACCTTCCTAAAGCCGTGACCCTTTAATACAGTTCCTTATGTTGTGGTGACCCCCAACCATAAAATTATTTTCGTTGCTACTTCATAACTGTAATTTTGCTACTGTTATGAATCGTAATGTAAATATCTGATATGCAGGATGGTCTTAGGCGACCCCTGTGAAAGGGTCGTTTGACCCCCCCAGAGGGGTTGCAACGCACAGGTTGAGAACTTCTGATTTATTATGTCACCTTCTTACTGGAGTTAGCCAAGAAGTCCCTCATTTGGGGAGAGGATTGAGTCTTCCTCTCATAGCCTCATTCTTAGTGTTTCCTTTTTTGATATAAAGAATCTATTTAGAGGCACTTAGTTGATTTGACTGGGGAGAGAATGATGAAAGGTGAGCGCGGTGTGTTTGTGGCAGATAAAGGACACAGAACAGGCCCACACAAAGCCGGAAGACTGTGGTAATTACTGTTAAGCGGCTAAGCATTAAAACACCTCTTGTCTGGAAAGTTCATCCAATTACCACTAACCTAGAGAGGAGAGTTATGTTCCCCCGTGCTTTTCATTTTAATCTAAATGGCTGTTTCTTTTTCTCTGATATGGCCATCGGTCATAAAGGGTTGACCATCATTAAAGCTGTTTGATTTGGAACCCTGTAGTGTTTAGCTAAGAGGGTAAATGCAAATTTGATGGAAGAATAAGGATAAATTTACATATCAGCCTCAGCTCACATGGAGAGAGTAAACATTCTGTTTATCTCAAGTGTCACTTTATGATTTCAGTAGAATATAAAACTGACCTTGGCCCAGTCATTGTAAAAGGCCTAAATGAAATATACGGTTGTCTAAATACGATTTACTCAAGTAGAACTTGTCGGCAAAGCCTGTGGAACTCAGCAAACAGGAGTGCAGAGCGCGGTGAAAGCATTTTGCTCTGATAAACTCCAAAATGAAATTCTGGTGCGAGGAGCTGGTGAATAAAAAAGATTAAAAAAAATGAAATCCTACCTCATGAATTTTAGGCAATCACCACGAATTAGAATAGCCTATTTAGTTTTAGCCTTAGTTATCTAAAAATTAAAAAAAAAAATAAAAGGAACACCACACAAACAGGAAGTCACATAAAACAGGAAATGCTGTGAACAGGTGGGGTTCCTTCACCAAACCCCGTCTCATCACTGGGGAGGGAGAGTGAGACTATCGGCTTTGGGGCTTCTAGAAATGCTGTTGATGTGAAGAACTATAACACTCTACAGGAAGCTGGCGTTGCAGAGGATAAACCCCCTCGCTGTTTAAATCAACCTCCTTTGCATTTCTCACAACATGTTAAATTAGTTTTTTCCCAGGCTAAGTCAACATTGATCACGGTGCTGAAGCAACTTTAGACTTGTGTTCATAATGGAGGCTTCTCAGTGTGAGACAATTGCGGGGTCTGTACTGACACTTTACCTGCACTTTCTCCTACTCGGATGCTCAGTGTGGAAAATGAAGGCACGAAATGAGATCCCCCCTCTCCTGGAGGGAAGCTGATAGTGTGAATGTAGCAGGGAGAGGCGGATTAGGCACCGGCTTTCAATCTGAGCTGCAGGCAGGCTCTGGGTTAGACACGAGACACGTTCTTTAGGTTCGTTCTTAAGTTGAATCTGTATGTAGGCTAGGACACCGATCACCTGTCAAAGCCTCCATTCATAAGTGCGAGTGGCATGTCTGTCCGATGTTTGTAACTTGAGGACTGCCTATATTCTAGAAAATTTGCCCACCATAGAGCAGAAAAATATTCTGAGTAAAGTCAAAGAAAGGGGAAAAGTATTTGGTAGACACAAAGGGTTTGAATTAGAAAAAACAAAGAATATTAGCGTACGACATTTTTATGTATTTACCTATATAGGCCACAAAATGTTTATTTTTCAAATAAATATTCATTAAATCTGCATAGAATAATGCAAAACGTCGACAGAAAACCCCATGGGTACTTCATATGTGAGTACAGTTTGTGTCTAAGTCACAAATTATGCAAGCATACTTAGCAACTTCTTGGCTCAAAGTTATGCAGCTTTTTTGAGGCTAAATGGGAATTGTGTTAACAGATGAGGAGAAATTACTTCATTGTTCCTAAAGCAGAGGTCAGGTTTCCCAAAGAGTGTTTGAAGGGAGACCAACACGTCATCCCCAGTGAGAGGAGATAAAAACAATCGCTTCTGTCTGTGGGCGTATGGAGGGGAGGTTGAACACGAGATGCCAAGAAAATATACACACAATTTAGACGATGTTATCTACCCATACTTTTCAAAATTAAATGGAATTATGGTGGCAATGAGTAGTATGATGGTCACTCTAAAGATGGCATTAGTCAGATTAACATGTGACAGGCGTGCAGTCACAGAGGACACGGAGGCACGGCTGTCACAGAAGGGGCACCAGACCAGACTGAAGAGGTGTGTGGAATTCAAGGACTCCGTGGCAGGGCAATGATGATCAGGCGTGAGTGGGAGGCAGGACCTCGACCCCAAGAAAACGAATTCTGAGCTATATGTGACAAAGGACTCACGAGGTTTATAAATACCTAGGAGAATTATTTAAATTGCATCCAACGCAAAATTTGCCATTGTTTCTTTAGATTTATTCCAACCAGCCTCAAATACTTGTTCAGCACCAAAGCTAAGTATGCAGCAGAGCCTCCAGCACCTACCGACGGCATGTGCCCTCGTGGGCGAGACGCCTGGTGCTGTGTGTGACGTGCACAGGGCCGACCACGGTGCTCAGGCAGGAGTTTGCCTTAATAGAAGTGTCGGGACGCTGATGGGACCACTTCGAGCACCTCCTATAATTGCAGAAGTCAAACGTGGCTGGTATCCCTCTTCTGTTAAAGGTGTGTATTGAGTATTACAATTTTAATACAGGTTTTTGTTTCTCAAAATGTGTATACTTTTTTTTGCCATCCTCTGTATTTGAGAAGATAAGACTTGGGAGGCTCTTCCTTCAGTGTCCTGAGTTCACAAACAGATGAATTCAGAGCACTGCTTGGCCTGCGGAGCGTGGAGTGAAAGAGAGAGAGGCGTGGGGCCCAGTAAGCGGCCCCAGCGCTCGGCCCGTCCTTCCCTGCTCTCCTGAAGTTGAGAGTGTGTTCACGTCCACAGCGCCGAGAGTTCTGATGCTCAGTCACCCCAAAGAACAGAAGAAACAAAGGAGACGTGGCCAAAGGACGGGGTCTGAGTGCCCAAGTGAGGGGAAGGGCAGGGCATTTGCAATGGGGCACTCGCGCAACCAGGCACCAGCCCTGCCCCCCAAACACACCGCTGTGTGTGTCACGCCCACAAGCACAAAATCTCCCTCTCCTGTTCCCTGGGCTTCACAGGGCGCCATCTGACAGCACTGAGAGTGAAGCCAGGAAGGAGAAACTGCTCCTGTGTTGACAGACCGATGAACCAATAAAGAAAAGGTGTCAGGTCTGTCCAGGGGAATGTTACTTGCCAAGGTACAGACATGTACTGGGACACAGCTGGCTCCAGGATAACGTGTTCAAAGAGAAGGCTCAGTGACAAGAGGCCACGTTCGGCTTGATTTCCTTTTATGGACATGTCCATAGCAGCCAATCTAGAGGCTGCCAGGGCCAAAGAGGGAATGGAAAGTGAATGCTGGAGTATGGAGTTACTACTGGGGGTGACTCAGATACTCCACACTTAGACCGTGGAGTGGTTGCACGAGCCTGAATGTACTAAAAACAACAGGCTGGATGCCGTGAGTGGGAAAGACTGTGGCATGTGAATTATATGTCAATAAAGCTGCGACATCTGACAGCCAGGACTTTCTTATGCAGAGGTTAGCTTTCAGAGGGTACTGCATCAGCCCCGAGGAGCACACCCAGGACGTGAATGTTAACTCAGAGCAGGCGACAGGCCATCACGGCTGTGTCTAAGCACAGGAGGGAGTGAGAAAGTAGCTGGAACTATTCTGCCATCCCATTGTATCATCATTAGGCTCTTAAGGGAAGGGGGTTTGCAAAATAAAAAGCAATGCATGTTACAACTTGGGGAAAAAGCTATGACATGTTGAAAGAGCATGGCGTCTTCTCAAAATCGTGACCCGTTAAAGCATGTGACGTTACGACTTCATTATTACTTTCTGATTTCCAGAGAACCACACATTTATCACAGTGAACAGTGAAGAGATGCTGGAGATTTTCATTATAAGTTATAAGTTCATAAGTTTCAACATTTGAAAGTAATTTTTGTTATTATCCTTATGTCTTTTCTGTATTTTCTGCACAGATACACATGCTTATTATTACTTATATAATCAAGACCAGTGCTCAATGAGTGGGACAAACGAATCTGCTTTTTGGTGAGTTTTCCCTTAGAAATGCATTACAGATCGTTGCCATTGTTAAATGTGTGTATTTCCTACGTAATTTGTATCATCTTCACATCAGCCCAACCCCGTGCCCATACTCTAGGTTGGTGCAGCCTTTTAAACTCCTGGAGACTAATTTGTCCTCCCTCTATTTCCAATCATATGTGATGCTACAGTGACTAGAATATCTTTTCCTAAAATCCTGTTATTATCCTTAGGATAGTCTAATGACCTCACATTATATATCCTACACCATACACAATCATTTAATTTAATTTAATTTAATTTATCTTATTTATTTTATTTTATGAAACAAGGTCACCCAGGCTGGTATTCAGAGGCATTGATCACAGCTCACTGCAACCTTGAATTCCTGGGCTCAAGTAATCCCCCTGCCTTAACGTCCAAAAGTAGCTGAGATTACAGGTGTATGCCACTACATCCAGCTGATTTTTTTTTTTGTAGTGATAGGGTCTTTCTATGAGATCTAGGCTGATCTCAAACTCCTGGCCTCAAACAATCCCCCAGCTTTGGACTCCCAAAGTACTAGGATCCCTGGCATAAGCCACTGCACCTGGACAAGGACACCTGTTGGTTGTTTGTTTTTGCAATAGGGTCTCATTCTGTCACCCTAAGTAAAGTGGCATCATCATAACTCACAGCAGCCTCAAATTCCTGGGTTCAAATTGTCCTCCTGCCTCACTCTCCAGAGTGGCTAGGACTATAGGCACCAGGGCCACCAAACCTAGCTGATTTTTCTGGTTTTGTAAGGACAGGATTTCATTCTTGGTCAGGCTGGCTTCAAATTCCTGACTTCAAGGAATCCCCCTACCTCAGCCTCCTAAAGTACTGGTATTACAGGCTTGAGCCACCACCGTGCCTGGCCCCAGAATGCAATTTTAAGGGTCTTGTATTTATTGTCAAACTCCCCTTAGAATAGTTATTCTAATTGATATCCCCTTGAACTGGCATGAATTCTCATTTTCTGCACTTTGACTAGGTGCTGGACGTATATATTAAAAAGAAAGATGTTGATCAATTTCATGGGGGTAAGTGTTGAAGATGTGTGTTATATAATCTGAAACACTTGTTGAAATTATTAAAATTTTTATTTGATTACAAATGAGGTTAAAATAATTCTTTATCTATTTACCACTCATTTGTATCTCTTCTTCAGTGAGCTGTCTGTTCGTATTTTAACAAATTTTCTATTGATCTATTACGTCAGTGCATTTATCTTTATTTATTTATATAATTCCTTCACATAGCCTTTTCTCTGGCAAGTATATCGTGGTACATTTGTGTGTGTATTTTGAAATTTGATATTTCTATTTTTGTGAGTTTATTTATTTATTTTTTATCTTTTTAAAAGGTACTCATGTCAATTTCTTTTTTTCTTTATTAAATCATAACTGTGTACATTAAAGCATTTATGGAGTACAATGTGATTTGATATACTATGTGGAATGCTTACATCTAACTGATTAACATAACAATCTTCTTGTTTATTTATTTGTTGTAGTAAGACATTCTTACTCTAGTCTTTTTTTTTGCGGTTTTTGGCCAGGGCCGGGTTTGAACCCACCACCTCTGGTGTATGGGGCCTGTGCCCTAGTCCTTTGAGCCACAGGCACTGTCCTCTTATTGTATTCTCAATAGATTAGAGAAATTTGATATTCCATGTCATAAAATATATTGCTCCTTTGTTTGGAGGTGCCCTTGTTTTTGCTATTATGCTTCCAGAAGATTCCCTGCCCTGAAATTATCTATTCCTCTATTCCTTTGATTTGGATTCCAATTCATAACAAAGAAATGCTTATCTTTTTACTCTGAAGAAATCAAAATTCATAGAATGTATGTAAGTATGTATATGATATTACATAGGGCTCTAATTTTGGTTTTTCTCCAAAGATTAAAAGCTTTCTCATTTATTCTTTTCCTATTGTCTTGGAAGCTACTCTCACCCCACACCAAACTTTCACACATGAGGGACTTCTGGGTCTCTATTCCGTTTCATTAACCTATTGTATTTGACATCATAATTTTATAATGATGTATCAGCTCTACGCAGTAGTAATCTTTAAAGGAGGAGAATGGCACGGCAGGACGATACCAATAAATTCAGCTGGCTGACCAGCAAAGCGAGGAACTCAGCAGCAAAAGCCTCAAGTTCTAACTGAGGTGTCGCCACCGGTTTGCTGGGTGACAGTGATTGAGTACCCCCAAATTTTAAAATGTTTTTAAATTAAAAAATTTAGATTCTGTGTGCCTAAAATTGAAGTTATACCACTTCTTTTACCAATCTCAGAATCAAATACCACTGTCCCAGAATCAAATGAAGAAAATTACATTAAATCACTTAAAATTCGAACCCAAGTGTTTGTAAAGTATTTCCCTTATACAGCAGACTGAGCGGGACTTCAGATTTGTCAACATTGTTTTCAAAAATGAGTAGCCCTGGACCAAAATAGGGGAAAAGAGAAGAGTTAAAGGTTTTGTTTTTGACCCTAATTAATAATATAGAAGAATCATTACTATAACTTGCCATGAACCACAGGTCCTGCTTAAAGAAAGAAATAATTCAGGAAGAAGGAAACAGTGATGCTTATTCAGTTCCTGTTTGGTCTCGGGAGGAAAAGCCTCCAGAGGGAACCTCTACCCTGAGGGCACATGTTCCTTTTGGCCTGGTCCTGCAGGAGATTCAGCAGCCACAGGCTAGGTGATTCACCACCTCCTGAGCTATTTAAGGGAAAGGCTGTCTTCAAAAAATATGTTATGGATAGTGGTGGCAATAAAAAGTGTCTAAATGAATACTTCCTCTGTGTTCACATTTGGGTAAAATCCCTCACCTACAGAATGGCCAGTTGGAGAGGAGAGAGAAAGTTTCCCAAGAGTAGAACGAACCTGGTTTAGACAAGAAGCCCTGGGCAGGGACTCCCAGGGCAGGGAGAGGTGCTGGCACCCTGCTGTGGACCTTCTGTGTGCTCTGGCTAGACCTGAAAGTGAGGGTGCTGGCTGGAGTGCCTCTGCAGTCCTCCGGGTCCAAGCTCCCTGAGACTTGGAGCCTCTCGCGTCCAGCTCACGGGTGTCAGTGGGAGCAGTGCCCACTGCACCTGCTCACCAGCATTTGGGAATCACATCACATGGAAAGAAGAACAGAAGAAGAAGAATCCCATCACAGGCCTGAGGCCTGTGAAGCCTGAGAAGCAGAGTGTGAGCTCTCCGAGGACAGCGGGGTTCTCTTTCCCCAGCATCTAGCACCATTCATGAATGTCGACCAAAAACATGAAGAAGTGGAATTGAACAGATGGACAAAGAGCACAGGATCTGAGTATCAGGACAGGAACGTGAAGACAACATTTACCCTTGCCAAGGAGAATCCGATTCAGGTTTCCTACTCTCATAGTCTCTGTTTCAGTTTCAAGTCTTCCATCCCACCCTGGATAAAAGGCCATGGGACTTCTCCCCCAGGCGGACCTCCAGCTGGGCCATATTTGTCCCCACAAACAATGCCCCTTCTTGTTTATTCTGCCAGCAGGGCATGAGCCTGGGAGGCCACACTTCAAGGCCAACACCTCCTCTCCTGGGCCAGCACCTCCCCACCCCCAACGCCAGGGTGCCATTTCCCCTGTGCCAGGGAGGGGCTCCTCCCAAGGGAACTGGAAGCATTGGTGGAAAACATTGTGTTTAGACAGGTGGCTGACCTTTCACCAACTGGCAGAATTTTTTTCTTCTTTTGCTATAAGCTCCATCCTTCTTGAAGCTGGAGTCTGGCCAGAAAAGGGGAAGGGGGTGACAGGGGTGGGGCGGAGCAGGAGACAAGCCTATTCATTAGAATTGCCCTTTAGTGGAACAGTATTATTCTGCCTTCATCCACCAAGAAATGGAAACCAGAAGATTAGGGGCAGGTGCACTGACTAAACATCCCCAAGGCCAGCCCAGACCCATGGAGGAAAACCTGGAAGGCTGTGAGCTGGGAGGTCCAGAGTGGGGGCGGGGCCCGGGCAAGAACCAGGCTGCTGGTCTCTGGCAGCACCGAGTGCTCTGTGGGACGTGTGCTGGACAGGCAGGCACTGCACCTGTCCTTAAGGTGTAGCCTTCCAGGTGTTCATGGGGACACTAGTGCTGGGGACACTAGAAGAAGTCAGATTCCCCATGGCAACCAACTACATATGAGTTTTGGCTTGATGCACAGGGTAAACTGGTAGAAATCTTGCAAGCCACAGGAAAGGGGGCCACTGCAGTGTGTTGCTTACTTTAAGCTATAATTCTCTGCACAGGAGGCAGGGTTTGGATGCTGGGGAGTGCATTTATTTCCTATCCCAATATAAGTCATTTATTATGGGCTCTTTGGCTCTCATAGAAATGTATCCCAAGGTGGTCACACATCTCTAAATTTGAAAATACCACTATAGCAGATAGTATTCCCTGATTCATTACAATAGAGTACTTTGTAACTCAGAAGGTAAGGTGATTTACATCACTTCTTTAATAATTCTGTAGCCAGAAGACGGAGATAAATCAAAATAAAAACTTTCAGTTGTTGCTTCTTTAAGAGACTTACAAGACCCCTGTTTCTCAGCCTAGTACTCCACTTCCAGGGGGTCTCTGGGTGAGTGAGCAGGACAGGGCCTTGGTGCAGGGTGCTCAACCCACACCCCAGCCTCTGAATCTGCTGCATCCGAATCTGTGCTTGTGTAAAGTGAGCAAGGAAGGCACAGCCACGTGCGAATGTCGGATCCGTAAACTACAGGCAACCCTAAAGGAGGTTTCCAAAAATTGCAGAGTTTGTGCCACATTATCCCTGTTTTCCATGGGAAGGTGAAAGCTTGGGAGGGACCCCTTTGCACGTGGGCAGTGAATTCACAGGGGACGCAGGTGTCCTGGAGAGTCTGAGTCCCTCTGAGAGACTCAGCCCAGGAACCACGTCACCAATCCCAGCGAGAGCGACAAGGGAGGAAGCCTCAGCAGCCTTCTCCTCCATGTATACATTTGTGTGCAAACGTATTTCAGAATGGGAGTAAGAGTGTGCACCCATCGGAATGAGGTGTTATTCACCAAGGGAAGGTCACATTTTCATACGTAGACTCCATAGCTGGAAGATAAAGCCATTTTCTACAAAAGGGGTCAGGCAGGTTACGGCTCCTGGAAGATTTGTTAAAGAAGAGGGATAATTCCTACTTCTCATTCATAGAAAAACTGGAACATCCTCAGAAAAAAATTAACCTTTAAATATCATGGTGTGATCTGTCTTATAGATAAACGGCACTTGTGATTTTATAGAATCGATGTGCATTTGGTCTAACAGATCGAACAAGCCAATGTTTTTACATTGGCGTTTTTCTTTCTTGATAAACCAAGCAGTTTCTTATTTGTAAATCCTTTCTGAAATTTCTCATTCTGAATAAAGCTAAGAGGAGAATTTTATTTTTACATGTTTAAAATTATCTAACAATTTTTTCAATTCACTCTTGTATTTCTGTGCAGGTGATCTCACACCTGGATGTGTTACAATGAATTTTTTAAATGTTAAACATAAGTAGAACTTTATGCTTTAGTAATTTCATAACACGACGCTGTTATGTAGTGAACTAGTAGACATTTTATAAGCAGAACTTCAGAAAGTTGAATGCCATAATTTGCTTTTAAGCTCCTTAAAATTAGACAATATCATTTTTTGATTCTTTTCTCTTTACACAAGCGATAGGTGATCACTGGAAAATTTCAGCCCAATGTCACCACTTTTGACATTTTGATATATAAATGTTTTTATACACCTCTTTACAGATGTAGGATAGTATTGTACATAGAGTTTTTTATTTTCTCTTTGTTCCTCATAATATGTTGTGAGCATTTCCCCGTGGTTTTAAATATTCTTGGAAAATATGCCTTTTAATGCTTTATAAACATAAACAAGTGAGGATGTCACATATGCAGTATCAATACACACAAGTGTCTAGTCCATTTGTTGGAAAAATAAATTTTGTGAAATCAGTCAATTTAGTAGGAAAAACACGCATGTGTCTTTAGCATGGTTTGACTTACTGTAATAACTATCCAAGGTGAGCCCCAGGCCGGCCTCAAGCCGCTGCCACACTGTACGTTACCAGCGGACCTGGCGGTCACCTTAGTCCTTTTCTTCCTGTATTGACTTTATTACCACAGTTTCCTTTAAGCAGAATTCACAGATAGTCAGGCAGAGAACTGGGCATGGACAAAGGGAAATTCTGGAACACTGGTAACCAGGTTTCTCCTGAGCTTCATACAGGGCATTAAATTTTAGCATATGAGGAGAAGGGAAACCCACGCCAAAAAGCAAATAGCTTCTCAGCTGGAGAAGTGGAAAAAAAAATTTTTTTTTTTAAAGAAGCCAATGTTTTATAGCTTTTGACTAGTTGTGTCTTCCTAAGTGAAATCCCTAGTCATGTGGCTTGAAGCACAGCTCACCACCCTGGTCACGTGGTTCCCACCACAGCTCCACCACCCTGGTCACGTGGCTCCTGGCACAGCTCACCACCCTGGTCACGTGGCTCCCATCACAGCTCCACCACCCTGGTCACGTGGCTCCCGGCACAGCTCCACCACCCTGGTCACATGGCGCCCAGTACAGCTCCACCACCCTGGTCACGTGGCTCCTGGCACAGCTCACCACCCTGGTCATGTGGCTCCCAGCACAGCTCCACCACCCTGGTCACATGGCTCCCAGTACAGCTCCACCACCCTGGTCACGTGGCTCCCAGTACAGCTCCACCACCCTGGTCACATGGCTCCCAGTACAGCTCCACCACCCTGGTCACGTGGCTCCCAGTACAGCTCCACCACCCTGGTCACGTGGCTCCCAGTACAGCTCCACCACCCTGGTCACGT
>NW_003852531.1:4384897-4390745 GCF_000181295.1 Otolemur garnettii | reverse complement strand
CCACCACCCTGGTCACGTGGCTCCCAGCACAGCTCCACCACCCTGGTCACGTGGCTCCTGGCACAGCTCGCCACCCTAGTCAGGTGGTTCCTGTCACAGCTCCGCCACCCTGGTCACGCGGCTCCCGGCACAGCTCCGCCACCCTGGTCATGTGGCTCCTGGCACAGGTCCGCTACCCTGGTCACGTGGCTCCTGGCACAGCGCCACCACCCTAGTTATGGCTAGTCTTTCATCTCAGTCAACTGGTCACTCTGCCTTCACAGCACCTCCCTTGCATATTTTAGGATGTAAAAATGTTCTTTTTCAGACGAGGGTAAAGCATTATCTAACTGGTAGCACTATAATAAGAGGCCCTAAATCCTCGCTGCCTCTGCTTTATAGGATCTTGGAACTTTAATAAGCTCAAGCATCATAGAAGTCACCATGGTTGTTTAAGGGAAGAATGAAGAGCAACTGTGTTTATACTTAGATGTTGACCATGAACTTCCAGCTTTTCCAAACTCCCATTTATTTCCTCTGCTGTACTGAAGTGTTTCCTTGCGTCTCATCGGAACTGGCCCCTGCGTCACTCTCTCTCACAGGTGGACCTTTAGCATTCCCGCTAAGGAAGAAAGTTAGACATTTCCCTCCTTCAGAAGGTGTGGAGGTGCCCTTCCTCCCATCCCAGGTTGCCCTCGGTGCCTACGCAGTGAGAACAGAAATGGAGCGAGTCTCCTGTGCCCACATGGAAGTGTGAAGGAGGGAGGGGAAGCTTGCTAAAAGTGAAGGAAGTAAAATGTGTGGTTCTTTCTGACCTGAAAACACACAATCGCCTTGGAAGCATCTCCCATGACAACACACTGCTGGTGAGTCAAACTCCACATTCCTCATCTCCCTCCTCCCTCAATCTCAGCTCAGGCGACTCAGGTGTGTGCCAGGAATCTCCTGCGGCAGAACCCTCCCTACAGCTTATCAGAGTGGCTCCTTGGTCTCCAGGCACGCTCACGTCTCAGCAGGCCCTCCACACGCGGTCTCTTAGGAGACAGCTACTCACTACTGACCAACCACAGATCCAGCCAACAAATGCTCCCCATCAAGGAGCGGCCGTCTTCCTCCGCAAGGACTTGAGTTCTATGGCTAATGATAGAGTGGAATTCTCAACCAGGTTGGTCTCCTGCCCCCACCAAGAAGTCTCAGACATTCATTCTGGAAAACAGGCTGGTGTCTGATCTAGGTTACTACAGCGAAACAGGCAAGCATATCTGCCGTGGCCGTGATGAGAACTTTCTGGCAGTTTGCCTCTGGTTATTTCTTCATAGCCACATAACTATAAAGGACTAACCACAGAGCAAGGCCCTTCTGATATCCAGGCATGCGACCATCTGTCCATCAGCTGATATCAGCTATGGGACCTTCATAGCTGACCACCCCCCTACATGGACCTACATGTCATAGACTGGACATGAACCACATGGACACATCAGCACAGGGGCCTCGTTCCTTATGCTGACCACCTCTGTATCTTGGGTGGTCAACTCACAGAGGTTCTGCCGTAGTTGTGTTGTCTGGTCTCACACGAGAGCCTTATACCAGACACAGGAAACACAGGGGACAAGGCCTGATCCTGGAGAGCTTGCTCACCTAAGTGGGAAGAACAGCTTTCTAGTCTAGGAAATTCCACACGGAAGAACTGTGAACAAAATGTCGTGAAAGAAAGATTGGGTGTGAGGGAAGGATTAGGTAAGCTTTCACAGAGGAGGAGGAGGGAATGTGGTATTAGGCATTTCTTCCTTTTTCGGATATAAATTTATTGTGTGTATTTAAAGTATACAAAATGATGCTGTGGTATACAGAGAGATAGTGAAATGATTACTGGAGTGAAGCAAATTAACACATCTGCCTCCGCATGGCGTTACCCTTGTGTGTTGTGTGTATAGCAAGAGCAGATACAATCTGTGAGTTTAGCAAAAATCCTGATTAGAACACAATATTATTAAGTTGGTCCTCTTGCTGTACTTTAGCGATCCAGACTTGTTCATTTCTGTACCTGCTACCTTGACTGGCACCTCCTCATGCCGTCCCACCCCATCCCTGGTAGCCATTGTTGTACCCTCTATCTCTGTATAGTGACAACATGCAAAATTTTGTTTCTGTGTCCAGCTTACTTCATTTACAGTAATGTCCTCCAGTTTCATCTATGTTGTGGCAAGTGGCAGGATCTTATTCTTTTTAAAAACTAAAAACAACCCATTGTTGGGTGTGTCCCAGCTTCCTTATTCAGTAATCTGCTGAGGGAACTCAGGAAGCTTCCACATCTTGGCTATGTGAGCATGAACATGAGAGCGTGGGTATCCTTACAAGATGGCAATTTTGTTCTGTTTGGGATAACTGGCTCATACCGTAGTTCTATTTTTAATTTCTTTAGGAACCTCTTTAGAACACCTCTGTGCTGTGCCAATATACACTCCCACCAAAGGATTTCCTTTCTCCACCCATTTGCCAACATTAGTACCTCTTTATCTATTTGATAACAACATCCTGATGGGTGGTATTGCACTTGGGTCATGAAGGGCAAATAGGTGTTTGGTAAGGAATGGGGTCAAGTCCATTTCTGGGCAGGAACTAGACACTGTTGCTACCACTCTTTGGAACCCCCCTGCACCGTGAATGTGGGCACAGTTCATGGTCAGTAGGTTCCATCCCCAAGCAACATAAAAGGACACAGATAAATTTAGGTATGGGTATTGTTTTATTATAAAATTAGTTTGTCACAGTCTTCAACTGTAGTTCCACTTTTTCACATCCGGGTTTCTAGGTGAAAATTGTCCTTTCTGCTGCTACTTAAATGTCCACAGGTCTAGTGATGTTCTCTCCAACTTGCTTTGTTGGTATTAAGGGATATTTACCCTGTAGGCACCACCGAGCCAGGCCTTTTCCTATCTCAGGATTTTTGCCTGTCAGCAACAGCTCTCATGCTCTTCCCCGTCATTTCCTGCCAGGTGGCGACTGAGGCTCACCTGTCCTTGTCACGCACCTGGCTTCTCTGGACTGCTCGGCTGAGTGTGCTTTTAAAGACATAGAATATCCTTACAAGGACATCGCAGACCCGCAGACAGTGTCGTGTGGCTCTTCCTCCTGCCTCTCACCTCTTCCTTTCATCTTTGACTTTTCTCATGTGCACACTGACCACAGGGGCCCGTGAGGGAAAGTGACCGACAAACTCCGGCCGCGGTGAGGATCTGTGCTCCTGATGGGTTTGTGCCAAACCTTTTGTAGTCTCTGCAAGTTGGAGTCAGGGATTAACCTCTGTCTGATCGTCGTGGAAAACACAGTGTCTCCTGGACGTGTTGCTGAGTTCTGGTTGGTCTGAGATTGGGGATGTGGTTGGAAATGGTTTTGTTGTGTAAAGACAACAAAGTGTGCACAGTTCTCATCCTTCCCTTAAATAAAGGCCACTGGGCCACAGGTGCCCTCCCAACTCATCTTCAGGAGCCCCAGCTCTCTTGTTTCCCCTGCAAGGTTTTGGGATCGTCTTACCATTCATTGTGCATTTTCAAATTGATAGTGGCTTCCTATCGATTGTGTGTGGGAATAGTCACCACATACCCCCACGTAGTCTGTGTATTTTTGAGTCACCCACAATTAAAATCCAGGCCAAACTTTGAGACTGAAAAAAATTAAAAACCAAGTCCAAGCTTACCATTGGCCAAGAAGTGAAAATATAAGCACTGACACTGGCTTCAAGGCAGCTGTCACACAGACACGAGCTACTCTGTCCTCAGGAGGTATTCTTTCAGTCTGGACCCCGACCAAGCAACCTGTACTCCCCTCTCTCTGGGACTTCCTATCTGGGGCATTTAAACATTCCCAGGGACAGGGCAGGTGTGTCTCTTCTAGTCTCACCTCCAAATCCAGGGTCTGTCTGGAACCCGTAAGGGGCTCCTTAGATGTACAAATCCTAGGACAGTTTTTTCTTGTAGCTGTGATCTGCTTGGGTTCTAATCCTGAGTCATTCAGTGGAGCAAACCAATGTCATCTGACATAAACAGCAGCTGACTGCAGCAGACAGGGGAGGCCGGTAGCACACACCCAAATGTCACACTCCTATGTGGGTCAGTCCAGTCCTGCACCTGATTAAGATCACACCAAGTGAGTGCAGATCAGAGAAACCTTTCCATCGGTGGAAACCTATGATCTTGCTGTTTGATGTTAGCTCACAAATCCCAATTTCAGTGACTTTTTCTCAGAGAGTTAAACAGAAAACATTTAAGTAACTATCAATCTTAAATAATTTTAAAGGAAGGGAGATCAGTACAGATAATAGGAAGCCACTATTGATTTGAAAATGCACAGATATTTTTCAATAGATTGGAAAACCCACTCTGACCAGATATTTTCTCAACCAGGTATTTTTATGACCCAAGGCTACAGTACATGACCTGATACAATGCCTGGCCATGGAACAGAATATTTGAGGTGGGGGATACACTGGGGTTCTGATGTGGGCACAGAAAGAGAGTGATTCCTTGAGCTGGTCCCCGTGGGTGACTGAGACCTCAGCCAGCAGAGCCTGTACCTGTGCTTTAGTCCTATGATTATCTCTCTGGAAAAGTGGGGCACAGGAATGCAGTGATTATTTAGCTAATTCCCGAAGGAACGCACTGCTCGGGAGCTCTGCTAAACGCCCGAGAAGTCCGGCTTGCCACACTGAAGGCCACAGGAAGGACTTGCAAGCATCACGTTTGGAGGAAAATGAGTCTCAAGATTCAAAAGATTGTATTCCTTTCTGTTTTCTGTTGAAATATCTCAAACTGTGCATTTTATTTTATTGCATATTGATACTTCACTCAAAATACCAAAACCCTAGATAAAGACCTAATTTCTTTCTGGTCACAAGGGGGAAAAAAATTCTTAGAGTTGACATATGATTAGGACAAAGAGAGTCCCTGGAAAAGCTAAATGCAATGTTTATTTTAAAATGTCCTAAGGCTAAGGCCTTGTTAGCAAGTTTTTATTGGGAGCTGCAACCCTGAGTGGGAAGTGGGGTTTATAATGCAAATGCTGACACACCGCCTTAATTATCAGAGTGCCACCGGGCACCAGCATAATGAAGGAATTTTCTTATTTTTGCACAATGAATACTAATTGAAAGGGGAGGAGGGAGCATCTGGGTGGCCACACTGCAGTGACACGGCGCCATCTAAAGGAAGAGACAGCAAAGACGCCGGGGTGGCGTTTGCAGAGGGGACTGGACAGGCTCTTATGCCTGGACAGCTGAATTTCTGCACTTGGAGTTTCTACTCAAAAACCCGAACTGAAATTCTACTGTGTTACTAACACAGCTGGTTATCAGGTGGGGTTGAGGCAGGCAGATGTGACCACCTCTGTATAGTGGCCTCCCTACCTGCCAGGCTGCAAAGGAGTAATTAGGTGCCTCTGAACAGCCTGCCAGGGGGAGATGGCACAAAGAAGGGGAGGAGAGGGAAGGGGGAGAGGGAGTGGGGCCAAGAGAATATAAAGGGAGGGAGAAAAGAAAAGAGCATGGGGAAAGCTCATTCTTGTCAGATATTTCTTTTTTAAGTATGCAATATAAGGTTGAATCTTTAGTTTTCACAAGCTGTCACCTGTGTGCATATGTACAGGGAAAGTGAGACAGAAAGGTACACAGCTGGGGGTCACGGAGCTGGTCACCTGCTCCTAGGACTGTGGTGTTTCTGTGCCCAGGCAATCGAGAATGGAGTAATGGGCGGCTGTCCTCAGAGGACAGGCCTTGTTTTTGAGGCCTCACGACAAGGGGTGGGGGATGGCTCTGAAGGGGACAGCAGGCCCCCATCCCTGGGCTCTGGAAGACATGGATTCTAGGCAGGGT
>NW_003852531.1:4381398-4384820 GCF_000181295.1 Otolemur garnettii | reverse complement strand
GGGGGATGTCTCTGAAGGGGACAGCAGGCCCCCGTCCCCGGGCTCTGGAGGACATGGATTCTAGGCAGGGTGGGGGATGTCTCTGAAGGGGACAGTTGGCCCCTGTTCCCGGGCTCTGGAGGACATGGATTCTAGGCAGGGTGGGGAGTTTGCTCAGACACCTCTGTCTCAGCGGAGAGAAACCTCTCAGACATCTTTCATTTGTTTCCCAGAACAACACATCTGGGCTGGAAGGGACCTTGTGATGATTGTCACAGCCCAGAGCACCAGCAAGGGGTAGTTGTGAGTTCCAGATCAAGCTAGTAGGCATCTGGGTGGCTAGGGCTCTATGCCCAGGCCCTGGAATGCAGCACTGTTACTTCTAAGGCTGAAATCCCAGACCCTGGAGGAGTAGAAGGTTCCTTCCGACCAGGTAGGGGCAGGGGAACTGAGTACTCTGTCCCCAGTCCAACATGGAGGCCTCCCTCCTGTGCTCAGCTTGCACTGCTGTGGTGACCCCAGTGGGCAGCGCCATGCTGTCTGTTGGCTCCTCTCAGTTCTAGAATGATCTCTGGCTGCTGGGACCTGGTGCCCAGAAAGTGCTCAGTAAATGTTTTTTCAATGAATGAGCGTGGGGTCCCCTCTCTTTGCTAACTGGGTTCAGCTTTCCTGTAGAAAGTGTTTTGTGTGGGAGTTAGACTTACCCCCATGTCTAGGGGTTCAAGAGAGAAAGCCCCTGTGCCCACTAGGGCCTGACATAGGGGTGCACTGGGGCCACACACTTGGGAAACTACAGACATGGCCTGCCTGGGAAAGGAGGGTCCACGCAGACCTCACACCTGGGAACTGGAACTGGGGGAGGGTGGAGAGGAAGGGCAGAGCTCTGTGTCTTACCAGCCCCTGCACCCCTGACACCCAGGGGCAGCCGTGAATGAGACCCGAGACCTCTTGCCCAGCCAGAAAGGCTCCTTCTCATCTGGTCTCAGGATCTGATATGACCACTCGATGGTTTCTAGAGACAAGCCACTGCTGGACCGGCAGAGACTCCCACCAAAGCTGCATTCAGAAGGTACCTTGATTATCCAAAAAACAGGTAGATTAGTAAAGAAAGTGGAGGTCTGTTAAAAGGTTTCCCGTTTCAGTGGATGGCTTGGAATGAACCACATACTGATGAGGTTGGCAGATTTGCGGTGGAAGAGTAAGGGACTAGTCACCTGAGCCAGTGTAAGTTGGGTGCCACCAGATTGATTTGGCCTAGAGGGGAAACGGGGCTGCGGGTGGATGTACCTATGAGACCACTCCCCCCAAGAAAAGGGCCACACAACCCTTCCATGCTCCCCCAAGAGGGCCCTGGGCTGGGGCAGGGGGCAAGGAGCTAGTCTCTCAAGTATGACTCTGGTGTTCTATAAGCCTCTCTGGCCCAGTCCCAGCCCCAGCCCCAAGTAAATCCAGAAGGTGGGTTTTATCCAGTGAGGCAGCCACAGTGTCGTGCTGTGCAGGGGAGCCCAGATACCACTGAGTGAGGAGTGAACGGGACGTCAGGCTCCCAGGTACCACTGAGTGAGTGGGGTCGAGTCAGGCTGCCTCCACACTGGATTCCAGCCTTGTCATCCCTGTTCTCTGAATAATAAAAACCCTCCGAGCACACACGTGTGTGGCACGCTCATGCATTCTCTTTCTCGTGCTCCTCTAGAGATAATGTGTTTGCTCAGCAGCCCCCAATCCGATATGACGTGTGTGCGCCAGTCCACCACAGGAAGCGCCTCCTGCAGGTGTGAGATTCTTTGTGTGTGAGTCCTTCCTCAACCTTCCCGTTACAGAGATTGGAAACACACACAAAGCACATACACCCCTGCACACCCACACTAAAATTCTTGCTTCACCCCACTGTCAAGCTTTTGAAATGTGATTTCCTGATGTGTCAGAAATTCATGTGGGGACAAGGGTACTGAGAAAGCCCCATGGGAATCTTACCTTTAACTTTGACAAACTATCTCGGTATGATGAGGTCCTTTTCATGAACCAGGGAAACCTGGCCGTTAGTGTTCTATTTCATGGCAATGGACAGGAAACAAATGCCGCCTGGTGACCCGGGGTTTTAGTAGACGTCCAAACATATGGACTTGAATTGTCGCCTACACCCTGGAGATCTGATTAACAGTATTGAATGGGTGTGGGTTTGAGGCTAAATACAGCATTTAAAGTGGCTGAGAATTCCAAACTCGGCAACCACAAGAACATTCCTTGAATGGGGCATTTTTCTGCAACTGTAACAGAGATGACTGAATAATTGTAGTTATTTTATTAGCCAGTTGACCCATCACGAAAGCACAGTGACCTTGCAAAGATGGTCTGCGGTGTCGTCCTGCTGACTCAGTTGTACTGTTTAGACACATCCAGACTGAACAGAATTGGAGTTTTCGTCACAATCAGCTAAAAGGGTGGGCAATAGGCATCCGTGACTGGGGCAGGGCTTCTCGACCTTCCCACGGGGCAGCCAATGAACCACTGAGCCCAGATGTGATGGTTCCCATTGGTTTAGTAAAAGGAAGAAAGAGGGTATTGCATTTCAGTTCCCACAGATCTGAGATGGAAAGAATCAAGTCAAAAAGAAAGTATGGACACCAGCTGCTGGATGTTGGGGACAAGTTCTTGGGGGAGTGTTGGGGGAGAAGTGCATTGTTAGGTGATTGTGGTGTGTCTTTGCAGACCCACACGGTGCAGCGAGCCTGCTACACGCCCCAGGCCGTGAGCCCCTGCGCAGACCCACACGGTGCAGTAAGCCTGTTACAGGCCCCAGGCCGTGAGCCCCTGCGCAGACCCACACGGTGCAGTAAGCCTCTTACAGGCCCCAGGCCTTGAGCCCCTGCAGCATCTTACTGTAGTCAATACCATGGGCAAGTGTAGCCCATTGTTTGTGACATAGCTAAACACAGGAGAGGAATAGCACAAATATAATCTCATGGGGTCACTGTCATGTGCGAGGTGGACCCTTAAGTTTATAAACTCACCCTGGGAGAAATGCTATGTACCTCCTTGCTGGATATCACTGCGGTCATCTTTCAGGATCTCCCCTTAGGAAGCAGGGACACCAGAGCCTAGTCCGTCCTTCAGAGCACTCTCCCCAGGATGAGTTTGAAAATGTAACTGTCAGACCTCATACCACGACAGCTCTCGTGGCCACTCCAGAGCCAGAGTTCCACAGTTGCCGTAAGGGAGGACCAGGCCCCGGCGTCAGTGCACGGCTTCTCACGGGAGACCTTGAAGGAGACCGGAGCGACATGCAGCACTGTCCTCAGACCAGTTTGCAAGCTTAATTGTCTGACCTCCACGCAGTCATCTGTCATTGATCAAAACATCCTTAAGGGGAGCATGACCCGCCGTCTCTTTTGAAAATGTGTATCGGTGCCTATAGCTCAACCGGCTAAGGCGCCAGCCATGTA
>NW_003852531.1:4377586-4380922 GCF_000181295.1 Otolemur garnettii | reverse complement strand
AATTAAAGAGTTACGAGTACATGTTTTATTGCAGAAAATGCCTGAGACTCCTGGGATTTGAAGGCACACACAGGGCAAGGAGGCCCCACCCTGCCTCCTTTGAGGGGCCTGACATTATTTAATCCAGAACTTTTCAGAATACATACAGGTGTTCTTTGAAAGGAGTTTAGCAGTCAAGTGAATTTGGGGAGATTAAACAAAGGTAAATAGGTTCCTTTACTGCAGGATTTTTCAGAGCCTTAATCTGCTAAGGGCTTGTGACAGTGCCAGTGGGCAACGGGCAAGACCTGGCTTCTCAGCTTCCAGCCAGCATGCTCAGTATGGGCTCCAGGAAGGGGTGGGGGGACAAAGGGACAGCAGGCTGGACAGAGCCTGATGAATGGCCTTGGGGACTTTGCTTCTCAAAGCCTGGAGCTGCACAGGGCCTTCTGCAGAAACATGAATAAGGTCGCAGAGAAAACTCATGGACACAGTAAAGAATGAAAGGCATCTTCTCTCCCAGAGCAGAACGGAAACCCACCGGCCTGCCATGCCCTGAGGGGCAGGGAACTCATGTATTCAGCTCTTTCTAAGCATCACATTAGCTCCTTTACAACTATTATGAGCTTTAAACACAAGGCAGCAAGTGTCCAACCCTTGGCTTTATAGTAGAGGACGTGATCTCAGAGTGCTGAGCAGCCCGCTGCTGACGTGGGCACCTACAGAGAGAGCCGTCCTGGCAATGAGAGGCCAGGCCTTCCCGGGGGCACAGGAAAGATCCTGACAGGGGTCCAGGAACCCATGCTCCAGCATCATGGAGAGAATGGTTTTCAAAAGCTCTATAGCTTCTGGATGTATTATTATTATTATTATTTGCAGTTTTTGGCCGGGGGCCAGGTTTGAACCCACCACTTCCAGTATGTGGGGCCGGTGCCTCACTCCGTGAGCCACAGGCACTGCCCTGGGTTATTACTAATAATAAACAGCATGAGTGAAATCTCCCGCTCTGTCTCAAACCCAGGTATGTGCTGCTGTGGCGGACATGCCACATCAACGTAAACACTTGCTGGATTCATGGCAGCAGGCTCCCTTTAGGCGTTTTCTCAATAGTTATAAGAATACAGCTAATATTATGTAGATGTCTTCAAACTTTTAAGAATCTTGAATAAGCAATGTGCATGGTCCAAAGCACAGAAAATGTCAAAGGATACAGAATAAAAATATCTTCCTTCCATCCCTGCCACTCATCCACTGAGACTCACAGCTCTGACGGGATGGATAATCCTGCTTCTTACTTTCTTATGTAATCTTCCAGGTTTTATCCTGCACACAAAAGCATGTTCAAACGTAGTTTTACTCCCCCCTTCTTACAAAACAGGCACACATTCTAGGTTCTGTCCTTCATTTACTAAAGACCAGGTGCAGCGGCACTGCGGTAGCTCCTCTGGGTTAGAAGGGGCTTCCTCCCTCCCCTCACACAGCTCACCCTCACTGTTAAGAAGCTCCAGAACCTTGTACCATCCCTGTGAGGCTGGTCTTCTGTCTTCCACTTTCCTTGCCCTCCTTCACCGATGTCCCTAGAAGGCTTCTGGTGACACAAAGGACTGAACCTCCATCATCTCTTCGTGAGGGTTACTCCCACCTGCTTGCAAGGATAGGCTGCCTCCTCTGTCCTCTGTGGAATGATAGGATATCTTATCATCCTGAATCGTAAAACCTGCAGAAGAGGTTGCCTCTTAATTTCCAGTGTCAGCAGGGCAGAGGGTCACCAATGGAGTCAGAGTTAAAGCTCTAAACTGGGCCAGATGAGTGGGACTCAAAGATTATGCTGAGAATACCAGGAGTTAAAGTGCAGCAGAATCTCAGTCATCACACCCTGTGCTCTGGGCTGGTCACAGCCCCATCCAGATGTCACTCTTTGACTGATTTATCATGAACAGGGAGCAGTTCCACTGTGTGGCATTTAGGTTGTTCCTGGATGATGGCGAATTCAAGCAGTGTTGGTTTCAAGTGCTGTCACCCATCAAAACCCCAGAAGCTGCAGAGCTTTTGAAAACCACAGATCTGGGGCTATCTAGACCTGTCAGCTGTTGTTCTCGCCCCAGACCTCTAGGCAGCATTGTGCGTATGTATTTCTAAGTTTCCTGCATGATTTTAATGATCCTCCAGGAAGGAAAATGCTTAGGTGGGTCTTACTGTCTTCCTGGGTGCTGTGATCGAAGGGAGGACGTGGTGAACAGCCCCTCTTCAGATATGTACAGTTGGTCGTATCCCCTTTTCATACAATTTTGAAGAAAACTATCTTCATCCCTAATTCTCCTAATCCCTAATTCTAATTCTAATTGGTGTGGACCTGTCTTAGACAAAGAGTCACTTAGAGATAGAGAAGGAGGAAAATAGAATAATAGAGGGGCAGGGGATTCTTCAACCGAAGGAAAAAAAATCACAATTTCCCCCCTGAGAACCAATGACGATGACAGAAACAGAATGACTTGAGCTGGGTGAAGAGGGAAGGAAAGTTAAAATGTGGGTGAAGCTGAGCTCCATGATCGTGTTGCCCTCAGGGGACTTCCAGGGTGCCCCACCTCCAGGTTTCCTGCCCACTGTGTGCGGCAGTCTTAGAACAGGTGTGGGGTGGGGCTGGCGAAAGGGAGGTCAGTAGAACGTTAGCATTGGAAGTGTGGGAGAAGCAGCAGAGGCATCAGAAGTCCCTTTCAGGAGGACATGAGAAGATCCGAGAGTGAGAACCAGGGAACTGAAGGTGACCCAAAATAAACCAACCAAGGGAACGACACCCAGGGCAGCTGACACAGCTCTTGTCCTGGCTGTTTATAGTGGATTACGTTAAGGGTAGATACTCTAATTGCCAAAAAGGCCCCAAATTCTCTATAACTCCAGCAGATACAGTGTCTGCAATGTGGCGTTGCAGCTCTTCCCATCAAAAAATGGAATCTATTTCTCTTCCTCTTTGATTAGAGCTGAACTGAGACTCACTGTGGCCTACTGAACATGGTGGAAATGCCAGGGGAGCCATTCTGAGACTCACTGTGGCCTACCGAACATGGTGGGAATGCTGGGAGCCATCCTGAGACTCACTGTGGCCTATTAAACATGGTGGAAATGCTGGGGGCCATCCTGAGACTCACTGTGGCCTATTTAACATGGTGGGAATGCTGGGGGCCATCCTGAGACTCATAGTGGCCTACCGAACATGGTGGGAATGCTGGGGGCTGTCCTGAGACTCACTGTGGCCTATTGAACGTGGTGGGAATGCTGAGGGCCATCCTGAGACTCACTGTGGCCTACCGAACATGGTGGGAATGCTGGGGGCCATCCTGAGACTCACTGTGGCCTACC
>NW_003852531.1:4369617-4377538 GCF_000181295.1 Otolemur garnettii | reverse complement strand
ATGGTGGGAATGCTGGGGGCCATCCTGAGACTCACTGTGGCCTACCGAACATGGTGGGAATGCTGGGGGCCGTCCTGAGACCCACTGTGGCCTATCAAACATGGTAGAAATGCCGGAGGGCCATCCTGAGACTCACTGTGGCCTATTTAACATGGTGGGAATGCTGGGGGCCGTCCTGAGACTCACAGTGACCTATTGAACATGGTGGGAATGTTGGGGGGCCGTCCTGAGACTCACTGTGGCCTACCGAACATGGGGGAAATGCTGGGGGGCCATCCTGAGACTCACTGTGGACCACTGAACATGGTGGGAATGCCGGAGGCCTTCCTGAGACTCACTGGGGCCTACCAAACATGGTTGAAATGCTGGGGGACCATCCTGAGACTCACTGTGGACCACTGAGCATGGTAGGAATGCTGGGGTGCCAGAGCAAGTTGGGTGTGGCAGGCATTTCACACTGTCAATCACTCTGTCAGAACCCACCACCACCAGGGCCCGGCCTGCTGAAGCAGGAGAGGCCCTCAGGAGTGGAGCCAAGGCAGCCCAGGGACCTCCCACAGGACAGTCAAGACTCCAAGGGAACAGCCAGTGAGACTGGAAGAAACCAACGAAACGCGCTGGCAGGGAAGGCAAGAGGAGGGTGCTGCGGGAAGAGCACGGCTGGCTGTGTTGGGGGTTGCTGAGAACTCAAAAATGAGAAAGACAGAAAAACTTCCACTGGAGGGCATGTCATGAAGATCTGGTGACCTTGACAAGACCCACCCAATACAGGGAGGGTAGGACTTGCCTCAGAGATATTTTGAGAAGGTTAAAACTGACGATGGACAACTCTTTTGAGGAGGTTATTGATGAAAGAAGCTAAGGTGTAATGATACGGCGTAAGAACCATGCAATGGAGAGAGATGATGGAGGCAGAGGACAGATGCATAATCCATGGACTTCAAAAGTGTCAAGATCATAGAAATACAAAGACAGATTGAGCAACTATTCCACATGTAATGGAGACTAAGGGACCATGATAAGTAAATGCAACATGTGACATTGGATTTTTCCTGAACTGGATTATTTTTTAATATAAAGTACAATTGGGGTACTTTCTTTTCTTCTTCTTTTTTTAATTAAATCATAGCTGTACATTAATGCAATCATGGGGTACAATGTGCTGGTTTTATATACAATTTGAAATATTTTCATCAAACTGGTTAACACAGCCTTCACAGCATTTTCTTAATTACTGTGTTAAGACTTTTATATTCTACATTTAGTAAATTTCACGTATACTCTTGTAAGATGCACCATAGATGTGGTCCCACCACTTACCCTCCCTCCTCCCATCCTCCCCAATTCCCTCCCCTTCCTCTCCCTTTTCCCCTTCTTCTTGGGCTATAGTTGGGTTATAGCTTTCATAAGAAAGCTATAAATTGGTTTCATAGTAAGGCTGAGTACATCAGATACTTTTTCTTCCATTCTTGAGATACTTTGCTGAGAAGAATATGTTCCAGCTCCATTCATGTAAACATGTAAGAGGTAAAGTCTCCATCTTTCTTCTCTCTCTTTTTTTTTTTTTGGCTGGGGCTGGGTTTGAACTCACCACCTCCGGCATATGGGGCTGGCGCCCTACTCCTTTGAGCCACAGGTGCCACCCAAGTGTCCATCTTTCTTTAAGGCTACATAATATTCCATGGTGCACATATACAATTGATTAATCTGTCATGGGTTAATGGGCATTTGGGCTTCTCTAACTCCAGGAAGAGTAGCTCACATCACAAAATCCCCAAACCAGAGATGTTGGCGTGGATGTGGAGAAAAGGGAACACTTCTCCACTGCTGGTGGGAATGCAAACTAATACACTCCTTTTGGAAAGATGTTTGGAGATCACTTAGAGAACTAAAAACAGATCTGCCATGCAATCTACAATTCCTCTACTAGGTATATATCCAGAAGACCAAAAATCACTTTTTAACAAAGATATTTGTACTAGAATGTTTATTGCAGCCCCATTCATAATTGCTAAGTCATGGAAGGAGCCCAGATGACAATTGGGGTACTTTCTAATACATGATAAGGTCTCTGAAACAGATAATAGTATTATATCAATGTTAATTTTCAGGTTTTAATAATACATTACAGATGTGTGAGAAAATGTCTTTAATCACAGAAAACACATACTGAAGTATTCAGGAGTGATGAGGCATTATGTCTTTACCTTACTCTCAGGTATGCATATGGCAGAATTCTAAGATAGTCCCCAGACTTCCACACCTAGCTACACGGGCCCTCTCCAACTGCTTCCCCTCAAGCCTGCGCAGAATGTGTGAATATAATGGGGCCGTGGTTGGCTGGCCCAGCAGCTGACTTTGAGTTAATTCAAAGGGAGATGGTCCGGGTGGGTCTGACCTACACGGGGAGCCCCCTGAATGACGGGGAAGCATCCAAAAGACCTTGCTTCTGGAGAGCTGAGTGATGTGTGGTGGGAGGGACCAGAGGCTGTGGAGCCGAGCATGACCCTTGGCTGACATCTCAGTCCTACAACCACAGGGTGCTGAGCTCAGGCAGCAGTTAGTGAGCTTAAGAGGACCCTGAACCTCAGACAAGAGAACAGTCCCAGCCAATGCCTTGATTTCAGCCTGGGAGACCCGAGACTCAGGCCTGGACTTGGGGAAGCTGCGTGTTGTTTTAAGCTGCTAAATTCGTGGCAACTTGTTACAAAGAAAACTAATGCAATGTCTAAAGCAAATATGCCAAAATATTAATCACTAGTAAGCCTCAGAGAAGAACTTACAGAAATTCTGGGTACATTTTACAACTTTCTATAAATTTGAAATTATTTCAAAACAAAATTGTACAAGATACATACACACACACTCAGAGAGAGAGAATATAAGACTTACTATCTGCCAGACGCTGCTTAAAGTATTTTTAAATATATTAGTACATTTGAGTTTCATTAAAAAGCAAACAACCTCTCCCCTCTGTGATTTGTTTTACTGAGAAAGGAACTGAGGCACACAGAAAGCAGGTGACACTCCGGAGGCCACACAGCTAGAGACCAGCAGAGCTGGGATCTAAATCAGCTTCATGCCCCACAGTCCTAGCACCACACACCCTCAGAGATGCTGAAATGATACGGCCCGGGGACGTGGGGACTGTAATTAAGCACCACCCTCCAGGGCCCTGACACCCACGGGGCCATTTTTGCTTTCCTCTCTCTCTTATTTACTGTGTGTTTGCAGTCATGGCATGAAAGCAGCAGCCGAAAGACTCCTATCACTGGAATTTAAATAATAGTGTGTTTGCCTTATATTGACGATTTTATATATTAGCAAATGTATTCACACACCGTAACTTGCCTTATCCACCCCCAAATCTAAAGCCTCCATAATCTATCAAGCTAACAAATTGTAAGCAGATGAAAAATGTGAGTGGAGGGCAGACTAAATTCAGGGTACAAAATGGAACCAAGGAGGAAGAACATAAAAATAAAAGCATGAAGTTCAATGTTCTTAACAAAAGTCAGTCGAGAATGTACTTCAAACCTCCTTGCATATTGATTTTATACATTTATCATCTTTCAGGCTTTGGAATCAGATGAAATCACCCAGACTCTATTGTGAAGTCTAGGCTCTTCGAAATCCGTCTGACCTCAGAGAGGCAAACAGTGAGTAATTCAAAATATTTTTGAATGAAAGTGTCAGTTTAAGATCCTCAGCATAAAACATACCTACAAAGCCTATTTGCAAAGTAAATTTACTCTGGATTCTTGATACCTATGAAAGTTTTTCCTATTATATTTATTTAAAATTACAACAGTTTACATTAGAAACAAGCTCAAACAATTAAGGTAAAAGATAAATAACTGCATACAGTTTAATTTTACAAAATGCAAACATACATCTTTCATTGTTCCATTATCTGAGTATTAAGCGCCACATAATTGCACAAGGCATTTTCAAATGTCTTAAAGGCTCTAAAATTACAGAGTTGACTTTTGTAAAATAGTCTTTATTTTCCTCCATTATTATACAAATAATTGACCACACAGATTAAATTTAAATCAGAATTGGATCTATCCCCTGCAGAGTTCAGTTCTCTTTGGCAGTTAAAGATAGGGGGTTTATAACATCTCATCAAGCTTTCTCATGCCCTCCTGGGATAAAGGATGTGGGCTCAAATTTTCATAATTTAGGATGTTTTATTCGAGAGACTTTACAGTCCCCTGGCACTGGGATGACATCACATCCAAGTTTGCCCAAGACCACCCCCTTCTAAATTCTCCCAGGTTCACCCCAGGAGCACCCCTTTCACCCTCAGAATGTCTGTTTTGGAGATGACGCAGTCATGTGAGGGCATGGAAGTCTTGGGGTGCCCATTCTCCCCAGCGCAGACTCCTGTAGCGGAAACCTGTGGTTGTTCCTGGGGGTTTAGCAGCTCTGCACCCTGCTGCCTTCAGACAGGCTGCAGGGAGGTGAGGGAGGCCGGGAGGGCGTGCCCCTTTCATCCTCAGCACACAATGAGGAGTGACTCATCCCCAGTCACTCAGCACACCTGAGCCAAGCACACAGGACAACATGTTTGCCTTACTTTTTCTTCATTATTTTTAAATTTCAGATTAATATGAGGTACAAACATTAGGCTACACTGTTTATGTTTCTTAGGTGAAGTCCAAGTTGTAGTTGAGCCCTTCACCCAGGCGGCGGGCTGTACACCCCTACGTAGTGCTCATTAGGGGAGAGCTCACCAGCCCCCCTCCCTTTTTCCTCCTCTCCCCAACCCCCACTTGAATTTAATTGTGTTTTTCTCTCGGTGGGGGGGTGCTGTGTTGTTGTTGGTGGTTGTTTATCTACTGGTTTCATACCAGTATCACATACATTGGAGTACACTGGATACTTGCTTTTCCATTCTTGTGATATTTTACTAAGGAGAAAGTTCTCCAGCTCTATCCAGGCTAATGCAAAAGGTTTAAAGTCTCCATCTTTCTTTATGGCTGAATAGTGCTCCATGGTGTACAAATACTACAGTTTATTAATCCATTTGTGAGTTGATGGGCACTTGGGCTTAATCAAAAAGCAAAATGTATTTTTGCCTATCAGTTGAAAAATGCAGATACATTGAAAAAAAAAACTTAAAGAAATTCCCCTCCACTAGAAATAATTAATAGCTAGTAACTGTAAATGCACATAAGAGTTTCGGGAAGTGACTTGATTTCTCAGAGGTAAGAGAATATTTTCATGGTGTGTCCAACTTTTAGAAACCCGATCTAGTGACTCAGAACTATTTCTGAAACACTATCCACTATCTCCACCCCCCTCAGCTCAATTTCTTCTAATAATAATTCTTAGAGACATTTACCTCTGATGATCACAGGGGAAGAGGAGGAAGAAGGGGAGGCAGGAAGGAAGAAAAGAACTGGAAAGTTCAGTTGCTAATACGTCAAAGTGGACAGATGGATGCGGGTCGCCTCTCAGCAGCGGCAGGGCTGTCAGGCCCAGGTCCTGGTGGACACCCCCCCCAGGTGGACGCCCCACCATCAGACACCTCAGTGGGGAGGAGCCTTCTGAACGGACAGCCCTGCTTGGCATGCTGGACCTAATTTGGCCTGAGGCGAAAGCATATGATTTCGCCATCATTTCTGTAGCACTGAACATGGTGCCAGCATGTGCTGGATGTTTAGTAAATGTTTATCGAAGGTGTTAGTTAATCAGGCTGGTTTTCACAATTTCATTGTTGTTGGGTTTATTCTAGTGGAAGTTAAACTGTAGACCAAAGTGTCTCAAGGTGGCTTCAAAATTATTTTTCTCTAAAACACATGTATGAAGGTCTGATTTCCCTGCCAGACACTGGAGACAACAGGGGTGAATAGCAAATGTCTGCTACTCCTGAGGGCCCCAGAGTCTTGTAAGAAACCAAATATTGAGGGGAGCATACTGCACTGGACCAGGTTAGTGAGACAGGCTTGGGTTCAAGTCCCAGCTCTATGCTTACTAATTTTGTGACCTTGGGAAAGTTACTTATTACTATCATTAATAATATACCAGCAGGGCTAACTATAATGCTAACTTAGATTATCTGAGAATTAAGTGTGGTAATTGATGTAATTGGTGTAGACCACTTGGAGGGCTGCCCAGCTCATGGCAGCCCTTCACTGCCTGGTGTCTGTTATGTCACTCAACAGCTGTGCAGCCTTGGGCAGGTGACACTGTGCAGCCTGTTTACATAGGTGAGATATAGATATAATGACTCATAATGATTCTTAAACTGCGAGCTTCTTATTGTTTGTATGAGCTCACAAAGTTTGGGTCCATCTCCCAACCTCCACTTTAATCCTAGGGGCACCGAAGCTCAAAGGCTTTAATCTGGACCAGAATAGTCAGAATCCAAAGCAAGAGCTGGGGCAGAAGACCTGGCTGGAAACAGGACCTCTGGGCCAATATCTGTAGTGGGCAGCTGGTCCTGGGGCCTGGCCAGAGATCCTGGGTCATTTTGGCCAGCTCTGGGTGACCATTCCCCAGAAGCCGCTGTTGTGTGGATAAGGATCCCTCTGCCACCTTCATAGATGGTGTGTGGCCACAGGAAAATTTAAAAAACACATAAAATGATGCACTACCCCTTGGCTAAAAACTCTAAAACGTAATTTATAGTTCAAAGATCAGGCAGAGGCTGTGCTTTCACCTGAAATCACACCCTCCCTCTGTTTTCTTCCCTTCTCTGTCTTCTCCCTGGATTCCTGGCCAGTCTCTCCTGGGAGTGTGTCTTTGATAGGCAAAGAACCATTACACAGACTGAATCTGGCCTGAGGACCTTGCTCACTACAGAAGGAGTCTTCATTTCTACAGAAACACCCAAAATAGCTTCCTTGCTCCTTGCCTGCTAGATGCTCCCTGGTGGCAGGGAGTTAAAATAGGCTAACAAGACCCAGGGCTCAAGGGAATCCTAAGTTTGGGGTTGGCTTTGGTGTTTTTGCTAATATATTCCTCTATTTCCCATGATGACGCCAGTCCTCAGGTCTATGGCCCTTTCCTTCTTCATCCTCTCTTTAACTCCTCTGTCAATCACCGTCTTCTGTACTGGACAATTGCTCAAACTGGACAGGGCCACTGGCTGACACACTGCTGTGTGGGGAAAGGGTGGCTTGCTACAGAATTCCCAAAGAGCACTTGGGGAACCTGTTGACCAAGCAAAGTCACCTCTGAGATGTGCCATAGGGTATCCATAGAGTTTAAGACCTGGGATGTTTTGACCTGAGAGCACTGGACTGGTGCACCATAGCCAGATCAGGGTGTTAGGGTGGGTCGTGACGTGCAGGTGTGAGCCTTGATCAATAAGCTCTCCAGCTGATCCAGGGGGCACCTCTTCCAGCAGCAGCTGCTCTCGCCCATTTCTGTATTGTTTAGTACTGGTATCAGGTTGCGTATTGTTTAACAGATATTAGGAAATCATCTTGGTTTCAGTTCTCAAGAAGGATAAATTACCTTCAGTGGGATAAAAATAGTGAATGTGACTGACAGAATGAATCTCAGGAGTGTGTGTGTTCACAGCCACAAACTTCATTTCTGTTTTTATTTTTATTATGTCTTTTTTATTTATTAAATTTCAGGTTAATGTGAGTGTACAGAGATTAGGTTACAGCGTTTGCCTTTGTTAGGTAAGGTCCGTCTTGTAGATGTGCCATGGGCCCTTACATTGTGCCCAGTAGGTGACAGCTCACACACCCTCCTCCCTCCTCCTTGTTTCTTTTCAAAATTTTATTTATTAAGGAGGCACAAATGTTTCTTTTATAATACATAAGTCAAGGCTGTTAGTGTGCCCACCACCCGTGCTCATCCTACATGAAGGGAACATTTGCCCTGCCCTCCCCTCTGCTCCCTGCCCTCCCCTCTGCTCCCTCCCCTCCCCTCTGCTCCCTGCCCTCCCCTCTGCTCC
>NW_003852531.1:4368368-4369568 GCF_000181295.1 Otolemur garnettii | reverse complement strand
CCCTCCCCTCTGCTCCCTCCCCTCCCCTCTGCTCCCTGCCCTCCTCTCTGCTCCCTGCCCTCCCCTCCGGCCCCACCTCCCTTCTAGGTCCCCCACAGTCTTCAGACCTCCCTAAGCCACAGATGTTAAATTCCAACTGTTCACTTCCCAGAACCCCAACAGTTGCCTTATTTGTGCAAACTTCTGCCCAGCATGGTGTGGGAGGATCAGATGGACCCACAGCATTCTGAGCCAGGGGACTCTGTGGTACGGTAAGGACACTCAACGATGAAGCTTTGGAGACCAACCCGGGGAAGGACAGCACTGACCACACTCTCTACACCCCCCATTTCCAGAGGCTCCCAGAGCACACCCCTGGGAGATACCGAATAAAATAGGGGCTGAAAATAATAAGTTTTCTTTAAAAATAAAGAAAATCTTATTTTTCACATGCCTGCTTTTGTGCCCTGAATTTGTTCAAAATGTGTGTGTCTGTGTGAGTGTGTGAGAAAGCGAGATCTCAGCTGAGTTGGTCAGAAAAGACTTGTGACAAGGGTCTCAGTGCAGCTTGTTCAGCCAGCAGGGGATCCGGGGGGGGGGTCCCAGGGAGGGAGTAGGAAGAGGCTCATGGCACCAAGCCTGGGGAGGGGGCTGCTGCAGAGAGTGGGGGGAGTCCTGGTCTCGGGAGCTTTGCCCTCACAAGCAAGTTAAAACACAACAGGAACAGTGCACTTCAAATAGGGAGACTTGAAACAATTAGAAGCCTTTGTGGCAAAGAGAAATGAAATCATACCCCACCCAGCCCCTTTCCTCTCAACCAGGCTTTGGAATCTCTTCCTGAAGGTTCAGATTTAGGTCACATTGTTGACTTTTGAGCTCTTCACTTGGATGTCAAACCCTGGATAAGACTTTCTAGATTCTTACCTATTTAGCCAAAGTGGCACTTGGCAGGGCTGGAGAGGGAGTGAAAAACCAAACTACTCTTCCTCCTTTCTTCATTCAACAGGAGCTGCGTGGGGCCAGACCAACAGTGACATTTTCATCCAAAGCAGGAAGCAACAGGAGCCTCTGGCCACATGGAGTCACTACAGCTGGGGATGGTGGCCCTGATGGTGGCCCCGATGGTGGCGGGGATGGGGGTGGGATGGTGGAGGGGATGGTGGAGGGGATAGGGGTGGGATGGTGGAGGGGATGGTGGAGGGGATAGGGGTGGGATGGTGG
>NW_003852531.1:4362503-4366084 GCF_000181295.1 Otolemur garnettii | reverse complement strand
GATGGTGGCCGGGACAGTGGCAGGATGGTTTGCTGACTGTGATGATAAGAGGCCACAAGAGCTTATCTTGTTCACATCCTATTGTCTCTCTCCCATCTGCTCCTATCTGGGCTTAATGAAAAAAATGTGGGCCATTCCAAAGAGTAGTTGCTAGAAAACAGGACAAACTTATATAGATGATTGTCACTGTCATTTAAAAAATGGCTAGCACCAAAAATCACACTACAACAAAGATAGTTGTACCAGAATGTTTATTGCAGCCCAATTCATAATTGCTAGGTCATGGAAGAAGCCCAAGTGCCCATCAACCCATGAATAGATCAATAAATTGTGGTATATGTGCACCATGGAATACTATGCAGCTGTAAGGAAGGATGGAGACTTTACATCCTTCATGTTTACCTGGATGGAGCTGGAAAATATTCTTCTTAGCAAAGTTTCTCAAGAATGGAAGAATCCAAAGTACTCAGCCCTACTATGAAACTAATTTATAGCTTTCATAGGAAAGCTATAGCCCAATTATAGCCCAAGAATATGGGGAAAGGGGAAAGGGAGGGGAGGGGAGAGGATGGGTGGAGGGACGGTGATTGGTCAGATCACACCTATGGTTCATCTTATAAGGGTACATGTGAATCTTTCTAAATGTGGAATATAAATATCTTAACACAATAACTAAGAAAATGCCAGGAAGGCTATGTTAACCAGTTTGATGAAAATATTTCAAATTATGTATAAAAACAGCACACTGTACCCCATGACAGTATTAATGTACACAGCTATGATTTAATAAAAAAAAATTAATGGCAAGGCTAAAAAAAAGGCTAGCACAAAGGAAGGTGTTTCCCTTTTAGAAAAGGGGCCAATTTCCCCCTTTTATGTAAGCAGAGCTGTGCCTACCTCAGTTTCTGTATACAAAGCCTCCTTTCCTTAGAAAGAGTAATCTTAGGCAAACTTGGGTGAAATAGAAATGCAGTTTTTAAAAAATGTTTATTTTGTAATGAGCAATGAATTTAATCCTATCTCCATCTTTTATTGTTCCTTAGAATGAAGATTTGTAGACACTGACATTCTCCAATATCAAAGAAAGCTTCCAGGAGGGTCAGTAAACAAAACCACTGGGGCAGGAAGGAAAAGAGCCTTTTAACAAAGCTTTGCATTAAAAGTAACTTCAGGTTAGACCCCATTTAACGAAAAAATGACTATTCAGTGACATGCAAAGGACAGAGTTCATGGTGGGGGTGCCGGACTCCTCCCCCACGGCTGCTCCTTCTCCCACCCCCTGGACCTCGCAGGGTCCCAGGCAGGAGCGGGGTCAGCATTTTCCTCTTCCTGACTTGTGGCTTGAGTACATTCACTTCTTTTCAGCTTTTGGTTCCAAAACAGCAGTTCCATATTTTCACGAAAAAATGTAACTCCTTCCCTTCTCAAGACTTGAGGCCATGAAGGGCTGTTGACTGAGTCGGAGTGAGGTCCCAGGGAAAGGCAGGAGAGGAGGTCGTCCTGCTGACCTCCCCCACCCCCCTGGCAGGAAGCCCTGTCACTGCAACCAGGACACCCCAAACGTTGCTGCTGCGGTGAGAGGGTAGCAGTTTCCCATCCTCAAATCCTGGCCTCTGGCTCTGTGCCCTGTTCGTCTCTCTCCTGCTGGGCAGGGAAACACTCCTCTGCTTATGCCCCTAGGACACCATTCATATCTTTCTGCTCACATCCTTTAGACAGAATTTGAGCTGAAACCAAATCTGCACCTTTGACTACAGAAGGAACCAAGGTGTGCTGACAATCCCGCTGGTATCTCTCCCTGTGCTGGGTGGGAGGGCGCATCCAGGATGGTCCCCTCTTGGGTAACTCTGATCTCTTGGCAGTTACCACTCGGGCCATTTCATTATGAAGCCAGCCCTGGCTTAGTAAGGAGAGCTGTGGTGGGGCAGGACGCCTGCCCTCAGCCTGGGCTGCAGGGCGTAGCAGGTGCCGGGTGGGTTAGACCTTTCCCGGGGCAAGGTGAGAGGCCGGTGTGTCTGACTGTGCTGCTTTCACAGATGTGGTCACTTCCCAGACACTAATGTTCTTTTACTTTGGGATCCTGAGGTTGCTTTCCTTGGAATAACCCATCAACTTCCAAAGAATATACATCATTCAAGTCCTTGAAGAACAAACCTATAGCTCTCCATTAGCTGCTTAGCAGTTAATAATCTCAGGTAAGATGCTCATTTGTAAGTCAGTAAAAATTCAAAGCACTCCCTAAACATCTGATTCATTAGTTACAAAGCAAAGTGGCCAAACTTTCATTCAAACCACAGAATACAGTACAATCTCTAAGATCTGCAGGTGTCTGGCTGCACCCCCCCCTCCAAATGCCCGTTCTCCTTTTGGATGGAAGCACTTGGAGATTTTTCTGCAAATGATGAGAAGCAGGGGAAGGCACCTGCCCTCAGCTTTTGAGCAGCTGTTGGGCAGTGCTTCTTTCTGCCAGCATTCATACTGTCCCCTTGTGCTCTTCCTAGTCCAAAGAGACCACGGCACAGGCTTCGGAAGACCTTGTGTCTTTCTGTTTTTAAGTTTAAGAACAGTTAGAGCCTTCACCATCTATTATAAAGATGCTACATGTTTCTAATGAGATAAAAAAAAAATAGACAAAGCACTTTGTACAGAGAGCAGGAGAAATCCAGGTGTATGTTTTCATCCAGGGGAAGTTCTTAAGTCAGCCTCGCTGCAGCAGAGATTGGCTGAAGCAGGCCCGAGCAGTCATCTCTGTGAGAGGAAGGGCAACCCACAAATCACCTGAAGGCTGATGCACAAAGCATTTTGCTTACAAAATCATCCCTTCCCTGGATCTCTGTTGTTTACATTTGACCAACTTTAATTTTCAAAGACTTCATCCCCCTTTATGAGAGTGATTCACGCTCCTTGTAGAAGAATGGAATACCACATAAAAGTAAAACACAACAGAATAGTCATACTTTCATCTGAAGTCACTCCAAACTCTTGAGTACATAATTTTTTCATTATTGGAATAAAGTGCATCAGAGTAAACGTATGTCTTTTTCCCTATGTAACATTTTAGCCTGATCCCATGTTGCTACAACTCCTTTGTAAGCATCTCTCAGAGTTGTGCTTGAATGTCTCTGGAGATGTCATTTCTTTTCCTCAGTTAATGCACATTCCCCTTCTGATGAGCATGGTCTCCACTCTGTCCAGAACCATCCATGGCCTTCACAAGGCCCTCGCTGCCCAGGCCTCCCCCCCATGCAGCATGAAGGGGGACAATCACACTCCAGAAGGCAGTCCTGCCACTAACCCACCAAAGACAAGCTCCTCAGTCCTTCACTCTTAATTGTTTTGCTACAACAGCAAATGTTTTCTGATTCTCAGTGCTAAGTATTACTCTTGTATGAATAAATAGCGAGGAATAAAAACTTCCTGCCCATCTCTGTGGCCTGGAAACAGGCAGCATCCTTTAGTGACATGCTGGAGAAATTTCTCTGGTTCACCTCAGTGTAAAAGGGATCCTTACACTCTGGGAAGAGTGAAGCCAGGCGAGGGAAAGAATGGTAAGTGGAAGGACAGAGAGGGGGGTGTGGCTG
>NW_003852531.1:4358426-4361234 GCF_000181295.1 Otolemur garnettii | reverse complement strand
GAAGCAGCCCACTCAGGATTTAAAGTCCCCAGCTACTTGAGAGGATCACTTGAAGTGAGGAGTTCAATACCAGTCCGTTCTACATACTGAGAGCCCTGTCTCAAAATAAAAAATTACAGTCCTAGGAAGGAGCCTGATGGGCCCCATGTAGGTGTCCAGCTGGCCTTTGGTGGTGAGAGGAAGCAGGTGGGTGAGCAGGCCCCAGAGGCCTAGCTGTGTGCTTCTCTTGTGGGAAGTTGTTTCTCAGTCTTATGAAGGGTGAGGAGATATCTCCCCAGAGCAAAGTGAGGTGCCCGGAGGAGGGGGGATAGATGCCGGGGAGCCCCAAAGTGACAGATGCCGCAGACACTTCTTCCTGCCCTCTCACTCCCTGGCGCTGAGCCTGCCTGAAGAGATTCTGATTTTGGAAAGTCTGTTTTCCCGCCTGCTGGTTCAGCTGCTGTCCCTGCTCTCCATTGCCACCCACCTCCTAAGTCTCTGCCGTGGAGTCCTTCAGCAGTGTCACTCACTGCAGCTCACGCCAGTCACAATGTTGTAGCTGTGACACATCAGGCGGGTGACAGCCACTCTTCTTTACTGCCCCCTCTCCACACAGTGTCAGTTACCCAGCCCCACCCTGTGTGGTCAGGGCTCCTCCTCTGTGGCATGTGCAACCCTTAGACTCTGGGCCTGGCCTTATCACATGGCTGACCAGTGGGACAGGAGGAGACAGGACATGTGCTGCGTGGAAGCCGAAGTTTCAGGAGGATTGGGACGTACCATTCAGCCTCCTGACTGCGTCTCACAGCAGGTGCCCCTTGGCCTGTGTTCTGGAACCAGAGGGTAACCGGAGCAGAGGTGCAGCCTCTGAGTAAGAACTGGCGGCCACTGGCATTTAGGGGTTTCATCAGTAACTGCAGCAAAGTCAGTTAATGCAGTGGACAGCGTGGGCCATCTAAGCCACCTGTTTGTGAGTGAAGCCTTTCTGCCTTCCCTCCGGAGGCTATGGCAGTGCTGGGTACGCAGTTAGCTTCCCATAACACTGACCCTCCTGGGGTGTCTCCTGCACCCCACCTCCATTCCCATAACTAGGGTCTAAGAAACAAAACAAAAAATGAAGGCACAGCACAGCTGGCAAGACACAAGGAGTAAGGCAAGAAGACACTATTAAGACTTACGACAAATAATAATGACATGTGTCACTTTAAAATTCACACCTGCTCTGTACACTCATTGTGTGGAAGGAAATAACGGGCCACAGAGGACGTGCACAGTAATCAGCACAGCTCAGCTGCACAGTCTCCCCGTCCAAGCACATCCCTCGTGGGAGGAGAAGAAGGCCTCACCCACGACACAGTGAGGAGGGCAGAGGGAGGAGGAAGCCATCTGTGCTGTCAGGAGCCTCACACACTGGCCTGGATCAGGACGGAGAGATCAGTGTCATCTGCCCCTGCGGCTCCCTGCCTGCACCTGCCTGTATGACTCTCTGCATACAAAGGAGGGGCAAGAGGCCTTAGGAAAAACCAACACCAGCCAGGCTGTGCACTGCTGTGAAATCAGCCAAGGCTGGACTTTTGTTGGGTTGATATCAAAGAAGGGTGCTCTTCCTAGTTCTCCTTCTGAATCATGATCTTTTTTCTAGAAAACCTGCAACAGGAAAATTTCCAGGAAGCCTAAATCCTAGAGAGCATATTATTTGCAGACAGTTTGAAAGGAGACAGGACTCTAAGATTGTGGTCTGGGAAGGAAGTCTGAGCAGCCCTATCTCTAGATCCTGACTTGAGCACCAACCAACCAACCAAACAAAAACCCGGAAAACCAAAATGAGCCTGCCTCCCACCTCCACTGCCATATATCATTCTAACATTCGCATCTCCCTTGCACATTCATTGTGTGGAAGGTGGGATGCCTCTCAAGTCAGGTGGGATGCCTCTCAAGTCAGGATTCTGTTCTTTTCGCTCTGGAGTGAGTTCCACTGTAACACTGGTGTTGATGGGCCCAGATCATGTCTGGCAGAAGAGGCAGCTGTGACCTTGCTTCACCTTCTGAGGTCCTCACCCGTTAAGAAAGGAAGACAGTGGGGATTTCACTGGGCTGTGGGAAGATTCAACTAGCCAACTCAGAACATGCATGGGGGGCGTTTTCCACAGTTGTCTCCAAGGGGACATAACGGCCTTTCCCTTCTGCAGTTCAAACTAATAGTGAGTGTGCAAGGGCAGGTCTAGAAATGGGTTGAAAGGAAACATGAGCCTGGGGTGCTGTGTGGAGGCATCACGTGGACTCAGTTAGCGGCCAGACACCTCCATGTGGAGGCATCACGTGGACTCAGTGAGCCACAGGGCCTGGCGCTGTGTGGAGGCGTCATGTGGACTCAGTGAGCCACAGGACCTGGTGCTGTGTGGAGGCATCACGTGGACTCAGTGAGCCCCCAGATGCCTCCATGTGGAGGCATCATGTGGACTCAGTGAGCTCCAGGACCTGGCGCTGTGTGGAGGCATCACGTGGACTCAGTGAGCTCCAGGACCTGGCACTGTGTGGAGGCATCACATGGACTCAGTGAGCCACAGGACCTGGCGCTGTGTGGAGGCGTCACGTGGACTCAGTGAGCCCCCAGACACCTCCATGTGGAGGCATCACATGGACTCAGTGAGCCACAGGACCTGGCGCTGTGTGGAGGCGTCACGTGGACTCAGTGAGCCCCCAGACGCCTCCATGTGGAGGCATCACATGGACTCAGTGAGCTCCAGGACCTGGCGCTGTGTGGAGGCATCACGTGGACTCAGTGAGCCCCAGGACCTGGCACTGTGTGGAGGCGTCACGTGGACTCAG
>NW_003852531.1:4355034-4357877 GCF_000181295.1 Otolemur garnettii | reverse complement strand
GTCACGTGGACTCAGTGAGCCCCAGGACCTGGTGCTGTGTGGATGTGTCACGTGGACTCAGTGAGCCACAGGACCTGGTGCTGTGTGGAGGCATCACGTGGACTCAGTGAGCCCCAGGACCTGGTGCTGTGTGGAGGCATCACGTGGACTCAGTGAGCCCCCAGACACCGTGCTGTGTGAAGGTGTCACATGAACTCGGTGAGCAGACGCCATGCTGTGTGCAGGTGTCATGTGAACTCCGTGAGTGGCCAGAGGGGCGGTGTCGTCAGGGCACAGCGGCACACTTAGGAATCTAACTCCGTCTATTTCTGTGTCACTGGGGTGTGCACACACTAGCGATCACCTGACCCCAATCACAAGCCTGGGAGATGGGTGGTGGAGGGGGACACAAGGAGGAGAGAGGAGGCAATGGGAAGAAGAGGAGCAGGTTGGGAGGAGGAAAGGATGCACGTTATTTTGAACCCACTTCTTCACATATCTCCATGGTCTATGTGGTTAATATACTCACTGAGTGGAAAAAATAACAGGGAGGTGGGACACTCAGAACTTTCTAGAACTTTCAGACCTTCTATCTAAGTGTTTTCAGCCTAATCCTTTCAAAATTATTCCCTGAAAGGTAAAAATTATAAAAGCCTGGAAACTAAAATTTGCAAAGGTAGAAAAATTAGGTACAATAGGGCAGGGAGTATCTGATTGTTTCAAGATCGCAGTCCTGATCTGAGACTATCTAACTGAAAGTGACTTTGGAAATAACTGTTTCCTCAAGGGGAAAGGGCAATGACACATCTCCTCAGCCTTCAATCCTCAACCCAGAAGATGCCTGTATCAGAGCCCACGGTGAGGCTCTGGGAATGGGTTTCACCAAAGGAGGAGGAAGGCCAGGAGGTGGGAACTGCTGCTTCAGCGTTTCATAAGTGACCATGGCTCCATCAGCTAAGGGCATCGGAATCCCACCAAGGTCACAAACAACAAGAACCAAAGAAAGACCTGGAAGAGCAGGAATCCATCTGGCTCTCTCCTGGGGTCCTTTCCAGAGCAGCATCTAGTCTGGTGGACTCAGGCCAGGAGCTCAGTGTTTGGAAGATAATTAATGTGCAGAGGAATGATTAACTAATTACTTGCCACACCTCCAGGATGCGAGGAGTGGCCATGCTGCACACTGTATGTTACGCTCACACAGGACAGAGCACAAACTGGGCGTGAAGGCCACATCCAGATAGGTGGTATGTAGTTTGCCTGGCATTTTTAAAGGACATTGAATTCCTGCTTTTAAAAGACATAAATATTTCACATAATTATGTTTTTCTGTCTTAAATTGGTAAATAACATGAAGGTTGACTGAACTGCATCTCTCCAAGGCTGCCGTTTTGAGGTCAGGTGTGTACATGACAGGGCCACACCCAACAGCTCCACTCTCCGGAAGTACTAATTCTGCAAACCCACAGCAGAACCTTTATCTGGGCTGTAAGTTCTCATGACCCCCACGCTCCATGAGAGGACAGAATCCTCAGAGCTCATGGGGTTTGGTACAGAGGTGGGTGAGATGGCAGCTCTTTGACAGGCTCACTTTGCCACACTGGGCTCTGAAGGTTCGTTCACAATGCACTGGAAGCAGCAGAAGTTGGATTAAATAAAATGATAGGAGGCAAGGAGGTGGGCAAGAGGAAACCGTGCTGTCTCACGCCCGAGTCATGTGTAAGCTGTGCTAGTCTGCTCCGGCCCTGGTAAGGAAGATTGAACTTGTGAATGCTAGACTTTTCACTGAGTGAGCTTTTAAATAAAATTGTAAAATATACAGAACAAAAAATTCAAAGGATAAAATTATATCTTTACTAGTTAAAGGTATATTTAGATTTTCTATTTCTTCACAATACAGTCACAATAGGTTGTGTTTTTCTAGAAAGTCGCCTATCATGGCAGGGTGATTGAATTGTTAGCACACAATATTTTTTCTTTCTTAGGCTCAATTTGTTATATTTTTGTAACTATGAAAGCTGTAAAATCGGGTTGTTGATTTGAGAGCTTTCTTTTTTGTTAGTATCTATGTTTTACGGCTTTAAATTTGGTGTATTGTGGTTTTGTTTTCATTTTCACCATGGAAGACGGCTTCTATTTCCCCTTAGATGCCTCCTTTGCACATCAGTGGTTTGAAGGTGTATTGTTTAATATCCACATAGTTGTGAATTTCCCAGCTTGTTCGCTGCTATTGATTTCTAGTTTTATATTATTATCATCAGAAACAATACCTTGTATAGTTTAATATTTTTTAATTTGTTAAGTTTTTTTGTGGCTTAATACAAATTCTATCATGGAGACTACCGGGTTGTCTGGCTTTGCACCTGAAGGTGAACGCCTTCTTGCGTTTTAATATGGGCCTCTGGCTTGCTTTTCAGATGTCGGCCAACTTCTCTTCCGTAGGGTGCCATCTTCCGAGTCTCCACACACTGAGGTCAGTCTGAGGAAGTAAACCCAAACAAATAAACCAAAACAAAAACCAGGATTTAGAATCAGAGAACTCAAGTTCAAATCCTGATTATTCTTAGTTTATCCAGACTCTGCCAGCTTTCGTTTCTTCACCTGTGACATTGGAACATACCTTCCTGAACTACAGTCATTGTGAGGTGATAATTTTATTCCTTAAAATACTTATCATTATTAAATATGTAGAAAAAGTAGTCCAGAGACCGTGCTCTCCGTAAGATCTACCCCACATCATTTCAAGATGTAGCTCTCTCCACAGTGTCCTCATGCTAACCTTGTTAAGGAAAGGAGATCAAGCCTCCTTCCCTTCAAGGTCACAACCTGGAAGTTGTACCACGATTTGCACTCTTTTTTTTTTTTTT
>NW_003852531.1:4336942-4354786 GCF_000181295.1 Otolemur garnettii | reverse complement strand
ATCCCATTGCCCAGAAAGGAGTTGCATGACCACCCTGCTATGTAAGAGGCTCCGTGGCCCTGTGCTCCCATCCAAGGCACGGTGAATCTGCGGAGAATGGATATTGGAAGCCACCAGGTTGTACAGTAAAAACCAGCGTCATTCTGTACTCTGACACTGGGACTAGATGTCTGAGTGTTTCTTCCACACTGAGCAATTCTCCAATTTCTTTTATATACCAACTGGATATCTTATAATTCAATGAAATTCTGACACTAACTACATATCTAGAGTTAGTGCAGATACCACAGGTTGAGGGCTCAGTCCCACCAGACCCCCCTCACTTCAGATGCCAGTTGAGAGTGATGAGGCCTCAGGTACCCACAACTCCTGTCTGGTTCTGCTATAAATCAGAGGTTTCACAACCCTCTTCTCATGTTTAATCGCTTGCTAGTATGGCTCACAGAACTCAGGGAAACACCTTTACCAGTTTATTATATAATAAAGAATATGGTATAAGGTGCAGATGAACAGCCTGATAAAAAGGCACATGAAGCCCAGAAGGGTCCCAAGTGCAAAAGCTTTTGTCTCTGTAGAGCTGGGCTGTGCCACCCTGCTGGCACATGGATTCCAGCCCCACAGGGATTTTTATGGAGGCTTTGTCCTGTAGGTGTGATTGATTATTAACTCAGCCTCCAGATCCTCTGCTCTCCTTGGAGAACCAAGCTCAGCTTCCAGGCTTCTAATCATGGCTTTGTCTCTCTGGCGACCAGCCCCCACCAAGGAGCCCACCAAGCACCGTCTCATTAGAACAAAAGATGCTCCTATCACTGGGAAATTCCAAGGGATTTAGGGGCTCTGGGTCAGGAACCAGGGCTAAGTATTAGAAGACAGTATGCTGCTGGCACTCCTCTTGCTTAGGAAATTGTAAGAGTTTTAGGAGCTCTGAGTCAAGAACTGGGGGCTGAGACCTACATGCATTTCCTATTATTTCATGCTGGTCACAAAAACCCCATTACTAAGCCTTTCCCTATCTCAGCGCCTAATGGAGTAAGTTCCTAAGTGCTTAGCACTTGGCAAGTTCTCAATAAACTAGAGCAATTATTATTATTTGATTATCAACAATAGTTTGTATATGTCAATAAGTAGGCCTCTCCTACCCTCTGTAGGGAGACCTGCAGGTCTCAGCTGTGGGGTCACCAGGTGACAACAAGTAGGAGTTTCTCAGGGAAACCTGCAGGTCTCAGCTCTGGGGTTACCAGGTGACAACCAGGAGTTTCTTTTGCCTCATGTTTTCAGGGTTTTTGCATATATTACACTTGCTCATTACTGCCTCCCACAACATGAGGAAAAATACTATTTAATGCTAATATGGACCTGGACATGAGGGCTGAGAATAACATTATTTTGAAATAAGTATATTTGTCAATCATTATGTTCTGTTTTTCTTTTCCAATCTGACCTGGAAACAGAAATACATTTCATATATTTCTTCTGGAAATAGGCACCTAAAATGTGACTTCAGACGTTTAACAATTGGGCATATGTGCTTTGAGCAAATGTAATCGTCATTCTAGTCCTGAAAAGTTTAACTTTTTTAGAAAGACTGCTCAAGATATCACAATTCCAGAGAACTTCTCTCACTTTACCTATAGCTTCCTAAGGGAAAGAAGTTTTGATGGAAAAAGACTTCTCAAGTTACAAATTCAGCTCTCAAAGACAGTAACAGTGGAAATGAAGGAGAATCATAGTTAATGAGGCAAATTCACTACTTTATAAAGGAATTCACATAACCTGACTTTGGTGGGTGTCAGGAGCACTCTTCACTCAGATCTCACCTGGGAATAAGGCTTAGGATCATGGCATTGTTGTGCCCAGGGACATGAGCAAAGCTGGTTAAACTCTCACGTAACAGGGGACCAGGTGGCTGTGCCTTGTGGGGACCAGTTGACTGGTCCAGGTTGGCAGATTCTGGTGTGATAGACGTGCCATCAGGAAGTAGAGCTTCCAGCCCCCAATATAATGCTTTTCCTACTGACACGATTAGAACTTTTTCCTTGAGTTGTGTTTATTAGGTTATAAAAATGTCACCTTGTAAAGCTGAATCATTCCTGGCCGTGAGCCCAAGCACAGCCTTGCAGAAGAGTTCCAGGGGCCACCACCAGCTCACTCGCTCCATGTTGCAAGACCTCTTAAAATTCCATAGAGTTATTATTTCATCTGAGGATCTGATACCTCCATGGAAAGTATGTACAAAGTGACACAGTTAAGAACAGATAGAATCCAGGGGTGACGTGGACAGCAGACAGAAGGAGAAGGCCAGGAGATGGTAAGACGGCTCAGTTAAATGTTTAACCATTTCTCACTTAAAAATAAGAGGGAGGGGCTAGAACTTCATCAAGACCAACCTTTTTTTTTTTTTTTTAGAAAAAGGAAAAGCAAAAGACCAAACCTCCAAATCAAAGAAATTACTCTTTATTCAATCAACAAATTTCTGACGACTTTTCTCCAATAAAATAACTGATGTATTATTTGTTCATCTAGTTTGTAAGCGGAAGGCGTCAGAACTGTGGTCTCTCTCTCCCTGTGGGCCGACTGCAGCTGGAGGGTATTTTGCCTTCTATTTTCCATTGCCCTTGGAGTCCATCTGGCCCAGATGTCTCCTCCGAGAGTTGACGGTTAAAAGGATGAGTTGAGTCCCAATAAGTGACCACTATTTTAATAAATATTTTCCTACGCATGGAAATATTCATCAATGCTTCTCCAACATTGAAAAGAGAGATTTACATTTTTAAATGTTGCATTTTGAATTAGGTTATAGAAGAAATAATACATCGACCAATTTTCCACTTGCCGTTGGTTATTTGACTACTAATTTGATTGTAGAACTGTCCTGATGTTGTAGTTGTTGTTTAGGCTAAACTATGCATTTAAGTGGGTTTTAGATTCCTGCTTTCAAATTGACTCATAGTCAAAATATACATAAAATAACGCTATATAGCTACTAACCAAATTCAGTAGCAATCTTTAAACTCTCTAAATTCTATTTGAAAAATAAGAGAATCGTAGACATATAGTTCACTTCCTTTTGCTGAAAAATATAAAAAGTAAATGATATGCTAAAAAAAGTGCTATGAAAAAAGAACTAACAAATGCTTAGACAATTTTTTCCTTCAAAGAACTCACATACATTTAGTGAAACACTTGGGATGATTTAGTGAAGAAATACAAATTTGTAGAATTTTACAGTAGAAATAACATGGTTCTAAGACATAACAATCACCTCATCTGTTTATGGAAAGCAAACATTTAAATGGAGATCAAAACCTCAAAGTTTAGATGCTTCCTAATCTCTAAAATATATTTTAATTCCAGGTAAAAGTAGATTGCAGAGTAAACTATTGAAGAATAAATAACAACTTAGTTAAAACAAGAACCAGTCCTGTAACTTTGGAAAGGAAGCTTATCACTGAATACGGACTTGTGCTAGTATTTGTCCTTGAGAGTGGGCAGAACAGGGTGAGAGGTCACTAACTACTGTAGATTTTACCTCTGAAACTTCTGAGATTCATGGGTACACAATGACCGTGTGTGTCCTCTTCTGAAGGGGTAGGATGTCATGGAAAGTTTTCAAACAGCTTCATGCAGAAGGGCCCCCAATCCCAGTGGGACAGCAGGGCCACCTGTTCTGCTTCCTCTGGTTTCTGGTGCTGACCCCAAGACCCCAAGGCTGGACATCCGTCATAGGAAAGTGCTTCTTTTCTGAGGATGTAATGCACAGAAACGATAGATTAGCGGGGCTCACTCATCCTTTCCATCAACACTCAGCCATGTTGCTGGCTAAGCATAGAGCCAAAACTTCTGCAGGATGGTGAAGAACCAATTCCCCGTATCCAGCCAACGGCACTGAGTGAGCACCCACCATTCATGCCCTTGTGCCATAGGGTGGAGGTGCCCAGGTGAGAGAGGAAACCTTCATCCCTCCCTCACGGAGTTTACAGTAAAAAGTACCTGGCAGTCACTGGTCTGCGAGTAGTAACCCTCTGCTCTTCTGGAAGCTGAAAATTCACTCTTTTTGGCCTTTAGGTGGAAACTCTGCCAGCAAATCCCTTAAAATTCCTTAAGAGAAACTTTATTTGTGAAACTTATCCAATGAATTCTCAAACGCCAGTCATGGGATCGTGGGGCCAGGGGCCCAGCTTCCTCCTTTGCAGGGGGAAGGTCTCCGGTGCTTGTTCCCTGCAGGGAAGCCCAGCCCAGAGGACCCCGGATGCCGTCTGATTCCCACGCCCTTGAAACACAAACCTCTCCACTCAGCAGCAGCTTCTGGCTCCAGAATCTTCTTGTTTCTCTGAACTGCCACCTCTGTTTGGAAGAAATAGCATTTTAATACATTTGAATTCTCTGCTTGAGATATAATTTCTGACACAGAATAGAGAAAACACTGCTCTGCCCAATATATTTTCCTGAGATTCATTTCTAAGATAGTAAGACAGATTTATTTTTTTATGGCAAAACAATCATCTATTCCTATAGATTTTCTTGGATTAGATTTTGGGATTTTAATATCTTTCTCGGGACCCTTTGTATTTATGAACTTTCTTGGTGAAGAGATTCCAGGCTTTTTGTTTATTTGTTTGGTTTTTAACCAGTCAGGTATAGCAGGGGTGGAAAAACTATGACCCCTGGGCCAAATCCTGCCTGTCACCTGTTTTTGTAAATAAAGTTTTATTGGAACACAGTCTTGTGTTGAATCACAGATTGTCTGCTGCTGGCTTTTCTGTTACCACAGCACACTTGAGGGGTTAGGCCAAAGCTATACGGCCCATAAAGCCTAAAATGCTTACTTGGCCCTTTGCAGAAATTGTTTGCCACCCCATGCTGTGGGACCTAAAGGCCAATCTCCCCTTGCTGCCCGTGCCCTGCTCTGGTTCCCACATGGAGACCACCGTGCGCATTTACTGTCCCTTCCAGCTCTTCTTTCTTAATTATCCCTTAGCACCAGTCTAGGGATCTAAGCACTGAGTCTCCTGCCTTTCCCATGATGACCACTGACATTCCAGCTTCAAGTTCAACTTCTTGATGAATCTACAGTGGAGGAAGTAGTAACTGTGAGCAACCCTCAGCTCCAACCCTATGCCCCATCTGGCCATATTGTTTTGCATAAACAGTATAGAAATGAATATGTTTTTACACATCTCGGTCTTGGAATGTGCTTTCCAGGTTGATGCATCCTTTAGCGGTTATCTCATAGTCCCCCGTCTCACTCAGTGCTAGATGCGTTGCTGGAAGCTTCTGCTTCACACATCCTATCCGATGCCTCTGCAGCACAGGGGGTGTCATTAAGCCCACCCTGCAGATGCTGGACTGAGGCCCAGAGAGGCCAGGGAACATGCCCACATTTACAGAGCGAGTAAGCAGCAGAGCCAGAGTTAAAGCCAGGTCAACCTCACTCCCGATTGTCCACTAAAGGACCTCGTTTACCTTGCATCATCAGGGAATAATGAAGAATAAACTATTTTAACTATTCTAGTAGAAATATTTCTAAAACGTTTTATATTTCTCTGCCATCTCAATTAGATCATGCTGAATATAAGTTAAATCTCTTCAGGACTACCTAATATCGTGATTATTAATATAAGTTTTATGGTTGTGTAGAAGAATTTGAATCTATTATATGACTTTTGTGCTGTGTAAACTTAGGCAAGTAATTTTGCCTCTCTGAGTCTCAGCTGCCCCATCTGCAAGGTAGAGTTAGTGATACACTCCTATGGGGTGACATAAAACGCAGGGGCTGACTCAGACACATAGGAAACGTCCAGTAGGTCGTAATTATTATTAGATTATTGAGGATACTCTTGAACTTGGCTGCCTGAAGACCATTTAAACTTACTTCCTGGGTGCTTAGAAGTACTACCAGGAATGTCGAGTGAGTCTAAGTGATGTGCTGCATTTGCACAGTCACGCCTTGTCCTCTGGCCTAGGGTGTCTTGTTGGAGGCCAGCGCCTGCCATCCGTATGTGCTCTGCTGCAGCTGACCTCTCTCGTACTGAGCACTGTCTCATGAGACTGGTAGGCTTGTCCTTAGCCCTGGCTGTCACGTGGACAACGGGCAGAGATGACCACCAGTCCAGCATCCAGCCAGCCTCAGGTATGCCTGGGAAACAAGCAGATAATGGTGATTTCAGTAACACACAAGGACATCAGAAAAATGTGAGGGACCCGCATCTCATCCTGCTGATGTGGTGTCATGTGGTCCCATCAGCAGATTGGGGGAAGGAGTCAGGGCCATTGCAAGAATACTATTTCTTAAGGGAGTGATTCTGAACCTCCCAGAGCACCTCAGAAAGGACTGGATATGAGAGCAGATATAGGAACTGTCTGAGTTCCAGGAACCCTTCACAGGGAAGGGACTTCGCCTTTTCTCTGAGCAGCTCTGCAAAGTGTACGGTGGAACCATGAGTGGCAATTCTAGGGAGGCAAATTCACACCTTGCCCCAGGGATGCACTGCTGGGAAACCTTTCCCCTGGGACAGGCCAGCACGCAGCAGGGCCACTCACAGGGAACTTGTGCATTAACTAAGGCTGAGGAAACATTTTTTTTTTCAGTTCTGAAATTTTCTAAGACTTTGGAAAGTTATCCTGTGAATTCCAGAGGACCATGGTTACAACCTTACCATTAGGTCTCACATTGCTTTGGGCAAAAGCCTCAGAAAGCTCTGGTCTTAGGGAATCTGTTAAAATGTAGAGCTGCTTCCCAGGATCTGGGCCTCTGGGTCTGTTTCTCCAGTAAGCTCCCAAGTGACCAGGGCTCCTGGGGCAGGACCACGCCTCAAGTGGTGGGGTTTTGAAGGGCACGTGGGCTGGGAAGGGTTACCGAGCCAGGCCCTGGGACCCCCGTATGCAAATCAGAGGGCCCTGCCGGCCGCTGCCCTCTCCTGCCCTTGCTTCTATTCCACTAAGCTTTCGGCTTCTAAGTAATGTGACTCTGTCATTTCTCATTCACTTTTGGAGTGAAAAGGGGGCATTGTCATAAGGAGATGTAAATTGGAACTGAGTTCTTTTTCATTCAAGGCCCTCTACTGAGTTTCTTCTTCCTTTTTTATAGGATACACGGTCTTACATCTGCCTTTATCCCTAAAACAGTATTTCTGGTTTTTACATTGTTTTGTGGGTCAAGAAGGCATCCTAGGTTATCTGTCCAAAAGGAAATGGGACCAGAAGCAAAAATTGTTCAAATAGTAAATAAACTATTTAGGATTTGATGTGTATTCATGAGTCACAGGGGTAGGGAGAGGAACTTACTGCACTAGTCGGTAAACCACAAACCTCTGAATCAATAGTATTCCGTTTGCTGTTCTAATAATGGCAAACACCAAGGTGTACCAGGGTGGGTGTGAGGGGTTTCCTCCTTTTTTTTTTAACATGATGTTTGAACACAGTGTTAAGTTCTTTCAGAGGAGTCAGGAAGACGCTCTGCCTCACTGTCAGGTGAGGGGAATGGGCCGGGCCTGGGACTCTGGGAGGGAGGTATGCAAGAGAGAAACCAGATCTTGTCACACAGAGGGGAGGGTGCCATCTGTCCTGCCAGACATGGCCAAGATCACAGACCCTCACCAAGGGCCAGGGGCATTCCACTCCTCCATTTACTCCTCACAAGAGTCATGGGTTGGCAACACACCCAGTAACAGAGGAGGAAGCAGGGCCGCCTTCCATCAGGAGTGGACGTCCACGCTGAAGTTGGGGTTGGAACCTGGTCTCCAAGGCTGACAGCTGTTTGTCAAAACCAGCTTCCAGGTTGTAGGGCTGCTCTCATCCTCCACACACTTCTGCAGACACGGAGACCCGGCCCAGAGGACTGAGGATTTTACAAGGAGCACAGCGCACCAGAGAGTGAGGGCGTGGACTGAGAACCTCATGGATTTCTAAACCCACGTTTCTCCTGTTCCACGGGCTCCTTCCAGAGATCTCCTGGATACATGGGGGTGTAAAGGCCACCGTCCTCATTCATTTCTCCCCTAGAACATGCATACTCTCAGGGCTGCACACTGGCCCCGTGTGAGCATGTGTGAGTGTGCATGTGTGTGCAGGGGGCTCTTGCATGTGAGCATGTGTGCACAAGTTTGTACACACACGTGAGTCTATGTGCATTTTGGAGTGGTGAAAGGGAGGAAGTAGCATTAATTGAGCCCCAGGCATGTGTCTGGCCCTGAGCCGATGACGTTGCCACCTTGTCATGCCTGCACACACCTGAGGGAGGCATCCTTCTCAGCAGCAGCAGCAGCAGCAACATCTTTTGGTTGATAAAATGGCAGGGCACTTTTTGGTCAATATCTGAATGAGATAATACAGATCACCAATCAATCTGCAGCAGAATGCAATGCTTCCCTGAGTCAAAATGGGCACAATCTAAATCTTCCTAGACGTGAGAATGAGCTCTGGGTGCTCTGCAATGACATGTGTGTTAGCAACAGAGGTCACATCGCACTGGGTATGAGACAGTGTCAGCAACAGAAGTCACATCACACCGGGTACCAGACAGTGTCAGCAACAGAAGTCAGATCACACCGGGTACGAGACAGTGTCAGCAACAGAAGTCAGATCACACTGAGTACGAGACAGTGTCAGCAACAGAGGTCAGATCACACCGGGTATGAGACAGTGTCAGCAACAGAAGTCAGATCACACCGGGTACGAGGCAGTGTCAGCAACAGAGGTCACATCGCACTGGGTACGAGACGGTGTCAGCAACAGAGGTCACATCGCACTGGGTACGAGACAGTGTCAGCAACAGAGGTCACATCGCACCGGGTATGAGGCAGTGTCAGCAACAGAGGTCACATCACACTGAGTACGAGACTGTGTCAGCAACAGAGGTCAGATCACACTGGGTACGAGACAGTGTCAGCAACAGAAGTCATATCACACTGAGTACGAGACAGTGTCAGCAACAGAGGTCACATCGCACTGGGTACGAGATAGTGTCAGCAACAGAAGTCACATCACACCGGGCAACAGAAGTCACATCACACTGAGTACGAGACAGTGTCAGCAACAGAGGTCACATCACACTGGGTACGAGACAGTGTCAGTAACAGAAGTCACATCGCACCGGGTACGAGACAGGCCAGGGAACAATCGAGCACAGATTTGGAAGGCGCAGACCGCAGTTGGTTCTCCAGCTCAACTACACTCCAGGAGCAGGGTCAATGAAATAAGGCCAAAGAGCACGGGCTTCCATTCTCTTAAAGACATCTCGCTGTTGTCAGAATCACATTTACAGCCACTCAAGGGTGCAAACCCTATTTCTTGTCTGGATTAAATGAAACACAGTATGACAATTAACACCTTGTAATTTATTAGATCATATCATATCATATTGCTGATATCTACCCATGCTCTTTTCCTACAAAAATGATCATTTTATATGGTTCAATCTGATTTTTAAACTGTAAGAAATAGAGAAATGGTCACAAGGGTTTAGCAAACCTTCCAGGAAAATTACCCTAATTAACAAGAACAGAGTCTTAGCATCAGTTTTCCAAAGCAGATCCCAATGATCAGCTGTTTTCAAACCCCCCCCCCCTTTGCTCATCACGAGTTCAGTTTGTACGAAGAACTGGGTGTGAGTGAGCTAAGATTTGGAATTGGGGGCTTGGTATTTCACACGGTATCCAAATTTCTGCTGGGTGGGAACTGAGGAGGAGAGAGGAGGGAAGGCCCTGGTGTTTGTACCTGGGAACTTGGGGGACCCGACTCGCTTGGGTATCAAGAGTCTGCTCAGCCCCAGCCTTCTGTACACAAGCATTTTCAAGCTCTCCTTCAATCCCTCATTGGCTAACTTCTAAGCCTAGTCTTTGTTTTTTAGTTTTAGAGTCTAGACCAAAAGTTCTCAACCTTTGTGATCTCAGAGTCCTTTTATACCTTAAAAAATTATTTGGGACTTAGGTGGTGCCTGTGGCTCAAGGAGTAGGGCACTGGCCCCATATACCAGAGGTGGCAGGTTCAAACCCAGCCCTGGCCAAAAACTACAAAAAATAAAGGTAAAAAAAATTATTTGGGACTTAACAAGCTTTGATTTGTATGGGTTATATCTATAGATAACTAATGTGCTAGAAATTGCAACAGAGACATTTGAAATACTTATGTATTAAAAAATCAATTATAAACCCATAATACGTAATATAAACAGAATAATTTTATAGACCATGCAGTGCTTTGCATAGGGAAGAGAGTGTGACTACTTCTCCTCTTTGTCCTCCCTTTAAATACTGGCTTAACAAAAAATAAATAAATACATAATGAAATAAAGCTGGCTTGACAAAAGACAATTGCATCTTCAAGCCTGCTCCTGCCTTCCATGTGCTGGAATATTCTGTCACCTCACTTCCCGAAAACCAACTGTACAATTGTAAAAAAAAAAAAAAAATCAGGGTGGAGAAAAGCCAGTGACGTCCCAGGAACACAGTATTGTGAAAACAGGTTTGAACTGACAGACCTGAAACAGTCCTTAGGACCTCAGAGGTCTCTGTACCATTCTGAACCATTGGACCAGGGTGTTTTCTTTTTTCATAGACTCTGCTTTTTAGGACAACTTCATGCTCCACACAGCCCTGACTGTGTTGTGACCCTCTCTCTGTTGTCTCATCTCCCCAAATACAACCAGACTCCTAAATAAAAGCCTGAATTCCTCAGCTGGTATGTGGAGTCCTTGAAGGCCTGACAGCCTCCCAGGCCCCAGTTGTAGCCACACTCAACCACAGCAAAGTCCTGTCTCCTGCCCAGGGAAGCCTGTGCTGCCCCAGGCCACTCCAGCCCTGGGACAGCCTGGCCTGAGCCTGACCACAGTTAACAGAGTTTCTCTGGCTCCCTCCTCCGTGCAGTGTGGCAGCATTTCTGGCCCTGCAAAGCCGCTTCTACCTGAGTTCCTCAGGTGGGGTCCAATATGTCCTGCTAATAATTCCCCTCTAGTAGATTGTGATTTTTATTTTTTGGGAGGGCAGGGATAGAGTCTTTTTACAGGAATATTGTCACCAGCTTTCTGCAGTTGCTAGCTCAGTAAACATTTGTGGAATAAGTGGATGAATGAATGAGTGAATGAATGAATGGACACTCTGTGACCACAGCCACAGTGGAGCTGAGCCCACCAGCAAGTTGCCTTATTGTCACCTGCCTTGTTTTACAGACTTCAAAGACGCGCTTCCCCCTCGTAATAACTCAGTGTGTGTGAGTGTGTGTGTGTGTGTGTGTGTGTGCGCGCGTCTCATGGGACAGGTGTGATTCTGCCCTGCTCCACTCTGAAAGTTCCCCCAAGTCAACGCTCTTCCGAGTCTTTCTCCTACTCCACCTTCCACCCGGAGGGAAACGAAGCCCCGCGGGCAGCCGGGCCTGGTACCGGCTCACAGGGACGAGGCCAAAGCCCGGGCCCAGCGCTCCTTCCTCTGCGCCCGGGCGGCCCGTGCAGGTGCGCGCATGTGCGAGTCAGTGAGTCAAATGTGTGTTTATGTGCTCGGCTGAGCCATTTAAAAGTAAGCTAAGGACAGCCTGCCCTTTGCCCCAGGAAACCTCGGGTGCACTTTTCCTAAAAGCAAGGCTATTCCTCCGTGTAACTTAACAGCACTGGCGCTTCCCTGCCTCTGGACGCCGGTGTTTGCACAGGGTGGTTACTTCTCCCATCCAAGACTGGCCCCTGCTGGATTCAGAAAAGACCCAGCGAAGTGGGGGGCCTCGTGTTTGGTCTTCCCACCCTCCTCCCATTACCCTGCAGAGGCTGAGCCTGCTCAGCTTAGCACACGTGGGAGCCACAGCTCCTCTTTCCTTTAAATTGTTGATCCCTTCTGTTAATGGAGGGAGAGGGAGAATCAAAACTTGGTCCCAAAGTTTTGGAAGAGCGTCAGCACCTCGGCCTCTGCACAAAATTCACGAGTGGGTGATGGGCAGGAAAGGAAAGCGACCACCTGTCCTGAGATGCCGACAAAGCCAACAGCCAATCACTTTAAAGTGATTCTTTCCCCTCTTTATTTCGCTACAACCGCTCGCACTCTCCTCGCCTCTCTCTCTGTGTACCCCTTAACTCAGCTTACAAAGCCGCTCTCTCCTTAACCTCCCGGCTGCTGAGGGACTCGGGTCGGTGCCAATTTGCTGGTCTCGTCCGCCCCCTGGTGGTCAAATTCACCCATGGTCTTAAGAGGTATTAACCCTGCAGCCTTTAAAAAGTAGGAAACTAAAAATGCGGGCGGGGGGCGGGGGGAGGCATGAAGCCCAAATATGATACGCTGAGCAGAAAAAAAAAAAGACACAATAAAATGCATCTATTTTTAACAAACGAGCATACCATAGGTCTTGCCATTTAATTTTTTATTAATTATTCATGTAATCTTGTAGTTTTTATCAATGCCTCAACCTCTAGGCTGTATTTGTAATATTTGTTACTGTCATAGAGTTTTGATTGTCATCCAGATTAGAAGGAATGCCATTGTAGATTCACTTCTGAGGACTAAAAGTTAAACAAAGGTTGCATAGTGGCTTGTAGTTTGATATAAAACAACTATTCTTTATTGTTAAATAAGCCCCATTTGTTTCCCCTCCAAGGCTTTACAAATAATTAAAAATATTTCAATTTGGTGGCTAGAAGTTAATAAAATACACTCAAACTCCTACAGGTTCAAAGATCCTGAGAGATAATCCAGGCTTGGGGTAATCTATGATATAGTATTTTTCTGGAATCATCAGCTCAGTAAATTTCCACAAGGGAAATTTTCTTTTCAGTTTCCAAAACCACTTTATTGGAGTATGGTTGATGTGTATAAAGCTGTATCTAGTAAGTGTATAAAACTCCCAAGGTTTCCTTTTGCATTTATTATTATTACTTGTTGTAAGAACACTTAAAGTCTACCCTCACAGAACATTTTAAGTAATACATTAAAATATTGTCAGCTACAGGCACTAGGCTGTTTCCTAGCTCTCTAGAAATTACTCCTCTTGTATAACTGAGACTTTGTACCCTTTGGCCAACATCCTCCCTTTCTCCTGCCCCCTGCCAGCCCCAGGCTACCACCATGGCACCCCAGCTTCTACAGTTAAATTATTTTGCATCACACATGTGAGTGAGGTCACGTGGTAGTTGTCTTTCTGTACCCGGCTTATTTCATGTAAAAAAAACTCTCCTAGGTCCATCCATGTTGTCTGAAATGACAAGATTCCCCTCCCTTTCTGAGGCTGAATAATGTACCCCTGTGCGTGTGTACCACATTCTTTGTGTTCACTCATCCATAGCTGGAATTCAGGCTGCTCCGTACCTTGGCTACTGGGAATAATGCCGCTGTCCACATGGGGGTTAAATATGTCTTACAGATCACAGGGAGCATCATCTCTTTTTATTTCAATAGACTCAGGGACACAGGTGGTTTTTGGACACATAGATGAATTGTACGGAGGCACAGTCTGGGCTTCTAGTGCACCTGTCACCCAAACAGTGTGCCCTGTGCCTGAAGGATGATTTTCCATCCCTCAGCCTCTTTCTGCCCCCGCTCTTCTGATTCTCCAATGTTCATTGCACCATTCCATGCGCCTAAACCCATCTTCTTCTCACTGTGATGACCCCGCCCTGGGATGTCCCTGTCTCTTTGACAGGGAGATCAGAGAAATAGTGAAGGAGTGTTCTTCACTCAGCACTAAGGTTCCAGAGGTTGGGAGCACAAAGAATCAAAAGTTGAGTCCTGGATTCAAACTCCAGGCCCACCCTACATTTTTATCATTGTAGTTTTCTTCACCGATGACTGGAAATTAGAATAGTATTATTCATTTCCCTCTCTTTCCTATTCTGTCCTGTAAGGATAGTGGCTGCCTCCTAGGGGATACTGCTCCTTGAGACCAGAAATCCCATCTGTCTGCATCCTCCAGTGTGCTCTGAAACCAACCAGTCATGTTAAAAAATACCGAGAATAAGCAAAATGAATTTACCTGCAAAACTGAGAACAGGCAAAAATAACTTCCAAGAAATTTCTGCCCCTGAAAATTAGGACTCTGACTCAACTACAGAGCTTATATCAAGACTGATGCTACCTTGCCAGGCTCATTTCATCCCTCTGCCCTGGCTGTGCTGCCAATCTACAGCTGACCAGGTCAGAAACACTGCCCGATCCCAGTGGCTTCAAGATCTCCTTAAAAACTACTCCTGCCTCACCCCCAGTAAATCCCCTGTCTGAGATCCTGTGCTCAGGGCCTGTGCTCAGGACCTGTCCTCACCTACCACCCAGCAGGTGTAGTAGCCTCAGCTCTGCTGGGTCAGTGGCTCTTACTAGTGTTTCTGGGCACTCAGCCAAAGACATGTCAAACTCTGGGACACCCTGGCAAGCTCTGTGGCCTTCCCAGCCTGCTTGTGCAAAGTGAGTGTCCTGACTGGGCAGCCAGGAGACGAATCCTTTTGGGGACCCTATTTCTGTGACTTAGCAGCTCTGTGACCTTGGAAGATTTGCCTAACTTCTCAAAGGTTCAATTTCTTTAAACTGGGAATCAATAATAGCCCCCGCCTCACATATATTCTGTAAGGGTTAAAAGAACAAAGTAACAGTCTCAGTTAAGGCTGTTACTCCTCAAAGTGAATTTTCTTCTTTCGGGTGTAGGATGCATCTAGTCCAGTGGGAGGCAAGTACAGGCATTGCAGTGGCCTTTGGCTGTCTTAATTTTTCCTGAAGTTTTACTATTGAAAGACATCCAAGACCCAAATCCAGTTTCAGGCTAATTTACAGCTAACCTGGAGACAAGTGTCAACTGAGCCTTCACACTGGCCGCAGTGGGAGACGGCTTGCAGGGAAAGATCCCAGCAGACGGGATAGTCTCCTGACACGCAGAGGAAAGGGGCGGTTACACACCTGCATTTGCCCAGAGAAAACCTGCAGGGTAAATCGGCACAACTTGGCAGACAGACCCTCGGCAATAGCGTTGAGTTCTCCCTAAAGTGGAGGTTTGAGAAATCTTTCCAGAATGGAAAGCTCTCTGTGTCTGGGAGAACATCAGGGCCTATGGAATAGCTCCATTTGCTCTTTTTAAAAAGGTCATGTGAGCCTAGGGGTGACACGGTCTCCACTCTGAGCCTCGTGCTTTAAGATTTTAACCACTTTCCTTGCTCCTGAAAGTTTTCAGCACCTGCTCAATAAGCCGTGCCCCCCATGTCCCCAGGCATGTGTGGGGTGGGGCTGCGAGCTCTGAGTTTAATGCAAATTGTAATAACCAACTGCCAAGTGGTGAGTTAGAGAATTCAAATGGAACTAGCAGAGCATCTGAAGATTTCACTAGAGATTTGGTGACCTCAGGGGACCAACATAATCATGATATTCTCTCAGGGGACCACTAAGGCAGGCCCAGGAACACCACCTTTTGCCACTTGAACCCAACCAACAAGGTGTCACTGCATCTCTGCACATTTTCCTGGCTGTTAATCTAAAAAACAGTGGAGGGAGAAGACAGAAAGGGGAAGGAAAGAAGGAAGGAGGGAGGGAGAGAAAGGAAAGACGAAAGAAAGGAAGGAAGGAAGGAAGGAAGGAAGGAAGGATGGAAGGAAGGAAGGGTGAAAGCGGGGGGAGGAAGGAGAGACAGAGGGAGAAAGAGGGAGGAAGGAAAGGGAGGGAGAAAGGAACGACGGAAGAAGCTGGGACTTGTGTGAGACTATCTCAGAGCCCCTCATTAATAATAATAATAAAAAGAGTATCTGATTCTGATAGGGAACTTGCAGTTGGTAGTCACAGGAGTAAAGGGCACTTTTGCAATAGAACTGATAAAAATAGATTTGTTAGTAGAGGTGAAAAGTCTCCCCAGAAGCCCCTTTCCAGTAACCCATTCAGTGAATCCAGCGTTGAGAATGTCAGATTCCCCGGGAAGTCTGAAAGCAATTATCTGGGATTAACTGGAGATCAGAAACCGCTTACCCCCAGTATTGTTTTCTAAACCCAGAAGGCTGGTGTTAGATTACCATTATTATCTGGTAATAATTCCAAAAGCCCTGAAACTAGTAACATTTGTTCAAACTGGGAGGAGAACTATGAGTCCATGACAGGGCACACATATCTTTGACAGCACAATACAGTATATTTGTTTTTATTTCTGAAAATGCATGAGGACCCCCAGTGGGAGGCTCCACCTTAGCTCTTAGGTGACTGCTCAGAACCAGGTGCATCAGGGAACGGTGTGTTCAAACTTAGATGCTGGACAATCGAGGGTTTAAAACAACTCCGGTATGTCTGTTTACAGTTCTGCTTCATGTGTTTCAGACGGACTGTGCTGTCAAAAAGAAAGCACACAGACTGTTAAACCCAGGCACTATAATATCAGTCATTTAATTGTGAGAAGTTCTTCTACGTTAAATACCCTCTCGTATAGTTTATGAGATGAATGAGATGTGCAAGGGAAAGACTGGAAACATGGCCCAGGGGGGTCAAGAATCAGGGGCACTGTTACTCCTAGTTTCCAGGCAGAAAGAGTCCCAGTGACACAAATGGTTTACTCATCAAAATACACCATTTATGCATGCACCTTCTGGTGAAATTAGGGTTACTCCTAATGTTTTCTTGCTTCAGACCAGGCATTCATTTGGTTTAGAAATTGGACTTTGAAGAGCCCCGTCCAGGGCAAGGTGCCTGGTGCCTGGAGCCCCTGCTGCCTCCAGAGGGGGCCAGGCCATGACCTCCAACACGGAGGGACTTCCAAATGAGGCACAGGCCTCACTCTGAGTAGGTTCTTTGAATTCCCTTATCTGAATGGGGATAACATTTAAGTCCAATTCCTAGACTGGCTTCTCTGTCTAGACTAAAAGTCCATTTTATCTCAGTAACAAGATTATACCAGGTCATTTTTATTATTGTAGTTTCAAAAGTCACAAATTTGGGCAGACACTGCAGACATCTGTTGCATTTGACCTGAACTGCAGTTGAGATGTGGTGAGTGGTTTTTGGTTTTTAAAGTACACTATTGCCTTGCAGTGTGCGGAGAATAAAAGATGTCTGTTAGGTAAAGTGCCGGGACGTTAGTAAATGTGACTGCCCACCCCCTCCCCCCAGCCCCACAAAACAGACATTGCTCTACGGAGCCCCTAGCGGACACGCGTGGGTATGCCACTCTCCGCGGTCAGCGTTGGCCCCCCTGGGAAAACCTGGGTCTCAGTCTGCCTGTGAGATTGTCTGCACGGCCAGCAAGGAAAGTACGCGACGCACAGGGATAGACAGGACTGTAACAATGGCGCCATGCTGGCTCTGACTGGAGAACGTGCTTTCTGACCACACCAGCTGCTCCTGTGGTGGGGCAGAATCTCTTCTCTGTCCTCACTTTATCTGTGACGCATTGCTCTCCTTACAACGAACAGGAGCTATGCGCATGCTCACTCCGTCCTGGGCACAGTCCATCTTCAGAACCAAAGCATGAGACATTCATTTGTTTGGTAAGATTTTTGGAAGATAATTTAAATTGTCTTCAACACTACAAATGGAGAGTAATATTTTATGGTTATAGGCCAAGAGGAAAAATTCCAAAATATTATCTAGGTAATATTTCATATTCATATAAGTATTTAACATGTAACCTTTTAAAAACATAAAAACCATCGGATCTCCCCAGTCATAGGAAATAAGTGCTGGCTGGATCTAGTGCACAGGTTCTCAGTCCCTGCTTCTGGGCCTAGATTGTGATGCACACGGAGATCAGTGTGTAAAGCTGATCCCTGGTCTAGATTGTGATGCACACAGGGATCAGAGTGTAAAGATGATCCCTGGTCTAGGTTGAGATGTACATGGGGATCAGTGTGTAAAGCTGATCCCTGGTCTAGATTGAGATGCACACGGGGATCAGTGTGTAAAGCTGATCCCTGGTCTAGAT
>NW_003852531.1:4332954-4336157 GCF_000181295.1 Otolemur garnettii | reverse complement strand
GAGATCAGTGTGTAAAGCTGATCCCTGGTCTAGATTGTGATGCCCACGGGGATCAGAGTGTAAAGCTGATTCCTGGTCTAGATTGAGATGCACACAGAGATCAGTGTGTAAAGTCTCATGACTCAATCTTATTGCAGACACTCTACTCTTTGGTTTTCAGAACGGTCCATCTCACACTGGACCAAGACGGTGGCCTTCACTCCATAAACCACAGAACTTGGCCTCTGGGTCAGAGTCACCTGTTTCCTGAACATCTGCTGCTCATTAGCAAGTCTCTGAAAGCTCTGACCACACAGTGGATGAGTGAGGGCCTCACCAGAAAAGGAGACAGGTAATCAGATGTGTCAGAGTCTCGTAGGGCTGGACTGTAAGCTCAGGAAGCTGCCGCCTGGAGGACGGGAACTGCATCTGGCATGCACGCTGTGACCACATACACTGATGCTCGTATGTGTTAGTTCACTGCACCAATATTGATGGGGACTCTATTGTGTCCTTGTACTGTGCTAGGTGCTGGGAGTAGAGTGGTAAGCAAGACTGAGAAAGTTCTGGATCCCATACAGCCCATGTTAAGTTGGGGCAACATCAACAACATGCAAAGAAACAGAAAATCAAGATGGTTTCAAATGACAATGAACACCGGAAGACAGTGAAACAGGGTGACGTGTCAGTGTCACTGGGACCGTGGGGAGAGGCCGAGACTTTAGAAGGAGCAGGCTGTGAGACAGAGCAGGGAGACTGCACAGCAGAGTAGAGGCAGAGCCCACGGGGCAGGAACAGACAGATGATAATAACAAGAATTTGGATCAGAAAGTGCTCTTCAGAGCAATGTCTGATGGAGAGGGAGGCCTTTTATGAGGGCACTGGGAGAAGAAAGTCTTGCACATACTGTAGAGAGTTAAGTTTTCTGAATACAGGGAAGTGTGAGCAAAGGCACAGGATCCTTCAGAAATGACGAATCTGGGAAACAATCAATTAAAAGACCAGTTTGGCCGGCACCAGGTTTGTGAACTGCTTTGGTATGCAGTGACAAGCAAGAGGTGAGGGCTGGCCAGAGGTGGGCAGCAGGTCCTGGGAGCTGATGGGAAGAAGACAACAAGACCACCCGACAACGGGCTGTGCAGGTTGCTTCACAGGGCGAGCTGGAAGGTTGGGAGGGACGGTGATCGAAGCTGAGCCTTTTTCTTATTTTGTAATCCACAAATTTAAGCAGAGCTTTGTGTCTGGGAAAGCAAAGCATCACCAACCCCCGGAGCATTGTGAGGCGCCAGTAGGACCCTGGGGAAGCCAACTCCCTACAGCTGAGTCTGACAACCTGGCTGAGAATCTTGGTCTTGACTTCCAAGAGACAAAACCCAGCCTGTGGCTCCCAAAGTTCTGAGAATAGAGATCACACATGCCCACAGGTACCCCCAGATGTCAGCAGCAGGGAAAGAGAGACAGTGGGCAGAGGGAGCCCTCGAGGGGAGGCCTTGGTTCAGGGACTGGTTAGGCTGTGCAACCTCTGACCAAGAGGGCTGTGTTAACCTCTCTGGGCATCAGTCCCCTCTCCCCTAGGCTTCCATAACCCCAATTCCAAGAATGCAGAGCAAGAATTTGTTAATGTGTGTCCACTAAAATCACCTTGGGACTTTAAAAAGAATACCAAATCCTGGCCCCACCCTAGAAGAGTTGAATCAGAGGCTCTGGAGGAGGGTCCAGCATTTGCATTTTTTAAAGCCAATGATGCTAATTTGCAGATAGAATTGAGAACCATTAGGCAAAGATGCCAAGGGGGTGTGACCAGTATCTTGGGTGCCCAAGAAAGCTCCAATTTCCATGCCAGCTTGGAGAATAAACTAGTTCACAGCTGATCTCCATTCCCTCTGTGGGCTGGGCAGTGATCTCTTCAGGTGGGACTGGCAGTGATGTGAAGTCATTCCATTACGATTTTTGTTATTAAAATGTCCGTGAGTTTATTTACTTATACATGACATGATACTAAACAGAGATCTAAAGGCCCACAGCATGTCACTTCTTGACCTGACCTCACTGCCCGCTGCTGCCTGTGCCCCAGAGGCTGCGTCGTGGAGCAGGTGACAGTGTCTAACCATCCTGGCTCCTCACGCAGGATGCAGAATCAGAGCTGATATAGGCTGATAAGACCACAAACTGCAGGGCCACGGCGAGTTTCAGGGGATGCGACCACAGCCCCGGCAGGAGGGCCTCCATACTGCCCTCGCCTGTCTCCTTTCCTCCTGGACATCAGTCTTCCTGATCCGACTCCCAGCTCCGCTGAGGCCTGAGCTGGCTCTGGGCCCCAGACGTGCTTCCCACCAGGTGTCTGTCTGAGGTCAGAGCAACTTCTTTCAATCACCCTCATCAGATTTAGAACCGTAAACAGTTTAATGTGTATCTTATCAATGCTTCTTAGCTTTCTACCACTTCTAGCTTTTAAAATTTGCCACCATGTTATCTCTAACTTTATTGAGGATGAACTCCTTCTGCAACTAGGAGTTCATAAGGGACAGAAAGTGTGTGCATGTGTGTGTACGGTGCTTGTGCGTGTGTGCACGTCCATGTGTGCATTGCATGTGTACGTGTGCATGTGAGTGTGCGTGTGTGCACATATGTGTGCATGTGAGTGTGCATGGGTGTGTGTGACCTTTACATGGACACAGATTCACATGTATTATGAGCTTTGAGAAATGTATCTGTCCTGGAGCCATGACCCTGATCAAGGTATGGATACACTCAATCACCCCAAATGAAGAGTGATTTTTCCCTGGGTAAAAATTCCTGTCCGTTGCCACACATGCCGGCCAGTGTTGATGGGGTGTGGCCAGATTGTGGGGGACTCAGGTCAACACATTCCCCAGCTCTCGGCCAGGGGAACAGTCAGGCACAGAAATTAAAATTCCTACTTATTCAAATTTTGTCAGATTTTCAAGGCTCTGTTTAAGTCAACTTTACCCACAAGGTTGATTCTGATCATCATCCTCTTCTAAATTTCTCAAGCTCAGGCTGAGTGTGCCCTGTAGGCACATCCCGTCCAGCTGGCCCCCAGCCAGAGCTCATAAACCCCAATTCTTGATTAAAAGCCTACGGATTTTTTAAATTGATTAGTTTACTCTCATGGCCCTCTCTGTCAAAAGTAAGAGGTCTTCCTGAGGCGGCTTGTAAAATAGCATAGTATAATAAAGTAAAAATAAAGAAGAATACATCTA
>NW_003852531.1:4328235-4332865 GCF_000181295.1 Otolemur garnettii | reverse complement strand
AGATTTATCAGCTCTGTCAAGATGAGCCCTAGATCTGGTCAGCCTTTCTGCTGTGTTCCTCATTCCCTAGAAACACTCAACTTCTACAGCAGAGGGCTGCCAGTCACCCCATCTCGAGTGCCATCCATGAAACTTCACTTTCCCAAGCTCAGACTTGCCTATTTATTTATTTCTCCCCCCGCAAAGACCCTCGCCCATTTCTGCTTATTGAAATCTTGTCTACATTTTTAAAGCTTCTTTAAGTCAACCTCACCTACAACGTTGGCCTTGATGTCCTCACTGTCCTACATTTCTTCCTCTGCAGGTGCCCTTCAATCCCATCCAGGAAAAGAAAAATCCTTTCAAGTCCATTTGGGCCCCAATTTCCTGGACATGGGGACTTGAGTCTGCAGGTAATTCACATCTGGGTGATTCTGAGGACCCTCCAGGGTTGTAAATCCCTGGCTAGTCCACACCTCCCCCTTTGTGTGTGAAGAGACAGGAACCCAGGAGGCTGAGGGGCCCACTGCAGTGACATGGGGCCAGCACCGCGGGCAGGACCCTACCCCCCGACTCAGCACCCTCCCTACCACACCAGGCACACCAGCTTAATGCCAGTTCAGTGCAGCCATTGCTGCAGTCATGAAGCTACAGATATATAGAAGAAGACATTCGTAAATTTTGTAAGATTTTCAGAGACTCCAAAATAATAATAACAAGGTTGTGGTCCAAGGTGACCTAACACTGCAGACAATGTCACATAGAACACAGTCTAATAATTCTAAGAATGGGATGGAACGGCCACAGGAAAGACACTGTCCAGCAACACCCTCCCCATAGCCTGGTGAGCCCAGCTGCCTCCACCTTCTCTAAGCCCAGGGTGGAGGTGGAGCTACCCGGCAGGAGAAGGCTCTGGGGGCTGCACGCAAGGAGAAGGTGAGGGGTAGCAGAATTGAGGAGAATAGGTCTTTCCCCTGAAATGGAGTAATGCATGCTTTTATTTTATGTGTCATGATTTGAATGTCGTCCTACTGCAAGAAAGAATACATATTTTTTAATTACAATTCCCTTGACCCGAGCTGAGGGCTTCTCACAGAAAATGCTGCACATTCTGCTCTGCTCATAAGAAGCAACTGCAGCTTCCCAAAGTATTTACAATTTACCTGGAACTTTATCTAAGAGGAAACTTCTAAACACCTTATTCCTGGTTCCAAACCAGTGTAGACGCTCAGGGACTGACCCAGTATTGGCCAGTGGCCGTGGACAGACCTCATCTCTAGTCTCGTACCCCTAAAGGCTCCTAGTGGCAGGAGCACTCCTACCCACACTGACAGGTCAGATGGAGGGTCTGGAGAGCCGTGGTGGAGAGTTCCCGGCAGAGGGCAAGCTGCACAGACTTGCCACTGAGTGCGTGCTGACGGGGGTCTGGGGGGAGGCTGTAGTTCCTTGTTCAAACAACTGAAGGACAAGTTGATGCATGAGCCTCTACTGTGAGCTTCAGGCACGTGGCTCTGTGAATCACCCGTCATCCAAACAAAACCAGCTTTGTGTGTGTACGTGTATATGCAGACACATCTGTATGTGTATGGACTATCCACAAGTATATGTAGATGTGTGTGTGTGTGTGTGTGTGTATAATATGTAGAGGGGCTGTGTGCCCCCTGCACTGTGGTAACATGCAGAAACACGAAAATGGATAATCACTCAGCTCTCACCTGTCAGACATTTGCATACACTGTGGTCACTCACACACACGTTCATTCATTTATTCATGAGTTTATTAAGCAGATATTTACTGAGAACCGATGATGTAGAGTCCCCACCCCTACACTGGGTAGCAAACTCACGCTACTGACCACTGGCTACAACTCTGTGTCACCAGAGGGAGGGCAAGGTGCCCCTGGGGCAGCTAACAGAGACCCGGCCCAGTGGGGACTTCCTGGAAAAGCGGGGTTTGGGGTCAACCAAACAGAATTAACCATGTCGAGGCTGAGCGGTGGGTCTGTGGGATCTGATGTGAGGAGATGCCTACGGCCCCACAGCAGAGCATCTGGAACTTTCTCAGGCTGTTACTGGAGGCCAGGTGAAGTGCAGCTGAGCTGGGAAGCCTGGGCAGGCAGCCTTGACACCATGTTTCTCCCAGACTCCCAGGTGTGGGCACAGAGCCCCGAGGGACCCACAGCAGCACGTGTGCTTAGGAATTAGAAAGGTGAGTACTCACTCACAGTCCCTGAGCGGTTTCCCAGTCCCTCCCAGTTAGAGATCTAGTCTGCTTTACTCTGCCGGAGACAGCAGAGGACAGAGAAGAGAGGATGGGGCTGGGAGGGAGGAGAGCGGGTACAGCGAGGTTTATTTTTCCAGTTATATGTATAAGAAACCCACCTCGGAAGGATATGTAGGTTTGGGGGTGCTTAAGGCTCCCAGATATTTAAAGGTTCAGTAATAACCTTATTTCAAGGCCAGTAATAACCTGATTACAGGAGCAGAGGGAAGGGCTTCAGAGTTTGCTGGTGGAACCAGCTACCAGATGGTTCTCAGATAACCTCACTCTGGAGGCAATGGGGAAAGTGGGCTGGACAAGACACAGGTTGATGTGGGGGACGGTTTTAATCCTCACTGCCAAGCCTTTGGGGAGGGAATTCTCTCCAAATTGTACAGACAGGGAAACTGAGGCGACGAGAGGTTAAACAATTTGACAGAGGTCACATCTGTGTGCATTTGGGACAGGATTGGGAACCAAAACTCCCAGTTAGAGATCTAGTCTGCTTTACTCTGCTGGAGACAGGAGAGGATGGGGCTGGGAGGGAGGAAAGCAAGTATAGGGAGGTTTTACTTTTCCAGTTTTATGTATAGGAAACCCACCTCGGGAGGATATGTAGGTTTGGGGGTGCTCCTGGATATTTAAAGGCTCAGTAATAACAAGATGCATCGAAAGGAGGAGCTTCTAAAGTTTTTAATGGGTCCTGACACCTTGACAGCCCAGGGGTCGATCAGGTGTGACCTTGTGGTCCACAGAGCGGGAGGTGCCAGTTTGCAAAGCGGCCCTTAGGAATGAGACCAGAGCTTCTTCCCGCAGTGCCGCTCCTGCCATCCACACAGGACGCCATGTGGACCATTGAGTACTAATGTTAGGAGTCACAGGGGCCAGATGGGAAGGGCTCTTAACTATGTATCTCATTTCCCACCTAGAATCTTGACTGCACTGGGAAGCACAGCAGATTCCAGTTTCTGCCGAGAAAGCTCTGAACCGACCTGTGGTCCCTCTGTCTTGCTGGCTTGTGGAAGGCTGGCAGAGAGAACAATTCAGTGTTTCTAAACTGAACAAGCCACCACTGGTTTCAGTCTCTCCTTCCATGTTGTGTAAGCACTAAATGGCCTCATTTTAAAAACATTTGGAGGGGGTGTGGACATCTGAGAGTTCACATCCCCTGTGTTGCCCACGAGTTCCACAGTCAGCTGTTAGCCTCTAATGAACTTGAAGCTGTCTAATGAAGTTGGCCATTAGCCAAATCTTCTAGGACAAGGTTGGGAAATTCATGTGGACAACTAGGTGTGAGGACACAGATTATAAAGCCATTTGAAATTACCTTGGTGCGATCTTCTAAGGATCCAGCCCAAGCTTTGTAAACTTGGGTGCCATTAAAGTTGCAAAATCACTGAATCGGATTGTGTGGGGTTTGTGATCATCCTAGTCCTTCCCAGCTCCTCTGTGGCTGAGTCCCTCAGGCAGGGTGTATATTATCTGTGTTCACCTGGGCCTATGCCAGGGTGGACGTTGGTGACTTTGGCATGTGAGCCGGGTAACATAGAGAGAGGCAGGAGCAAGGCCTGGCAGGGAGACGTCCCGTCCCCCTTCCTAAGGGTGCTTTGACAAACCAGCACTGTTTCTACTCAACAGAAACGCTACGATCACACCTGACCAACCCTTGGCCTGTCTGGCTGTCAGAGCCCCATGTAACTTCAGAATCTCCACTTATACAGAGGGCTCCTAGCTTCTCTAGCTGTAAGAGAAGTCTGGTTCCCAGTAAGTTAACTTGAGGTAGAAACGTGTTGTATTCTCACCTCACCCCCGAGTCCTGAATACACAGGGTTTTCTTTCTCTTTTCTGACCATCACGTGACACACACCCCAGTTCCCTTGTAGGACAGTCATGACTTTGCAATCACTGTGATATCGTCTTGTCCCAAATCCACAGTTCTCTTCTTTCTGTTGAAGATGTCGGCCCAACAGCAACTCCCACCCCAAAGTGCAAGGTGGAAATACAAGAAATAAAATGACTTTATCCACACACTGAACAGGAAAGGCAAAATAAAGTTTCATTCTAGTAAATAATGCACACTTCCCACACCTTTTATTAACATTTTTAATGCCTTTTTAATAAAATCTGTGCAAATTTTAGATAGTCTTCAATCTTAGCAACTATTTGAGCACAACAATAATGGAGTCAGTCCCAAATGAGGAAAATCAGTCTGCCATAGAGCAGGGGGGCAGCCCAAGGATGCAGGCACGGGGCAGCCCAAGGATACAGACAGGGGGCAGCCCAAGGATACAGGCACGAGGCAGCCCAAGGATGCAGACACGGGGCAGCCCAAGGATACAGACACGGGGCAGCCCAAGGATGCGGGCACGGGGCAGCCCAAAAATGCAGACA
>NW_003852531.1:4325063-4327938 GCF_000181295.1 Otolemur garnettii | reverse complement strand
CACGGGGCAGCCCAAGGATGCAGACACGGGGCAGCCCAAGGATGCAGGCACGGCGCAGCCCAAGGATACAGACACGGGGCAGCCCAAGGATGCAGGTATGTGCTCCCCACAGGTCATCCCTCTCGAGTGAGTTACTAGGCCCAATAATGGGAAGATACATTTTTACTTTGAGTTTTGAAAATATCACTTTCATTACTCAGAAAGATTCTTTAAGATGAAAACAAAAATACTATGGTATTGAAACTCTTCAGTTGAACCATATTTTGCAGAATCTCTACCTGGAGTCACTTTACTCATTTTTCTCACCAATATTTTCTTATGTGTTTGCTTGTATTAATTCATGTTTTTATAGTTTTCAGCACTAACAGTACAGCAGCATCTCTGAATCATAGAGAATGAAATACTGGCTATATGGTTTTGTGGTTTTTTTTTCACTGTTACTTTCAACAGTTTGAAAATTGCTTTGAGGTTAAATAAAAAATCTAAGGCTTGCCATTGGTATTTTGTTCTCCCGAGGGGGAAAACGGAGTCGGTGTGGCTCAGTCCTGACAAGGTAATGAAAGTCATTCTAATTTTTATTTAAGAAAAAGCAATTTTCATAAATGGTGTACCACTAATGGATCCTGATCAGCCGTAAGCCCCACAGCAAATGACTCTTAATCCAGTTTTCTGTGTTGCCTTACCTGAGGGAAATAACACCCACCCTTCCTCGGGGCTGGCGCGCTGCTCATGGGGACTTCTTCAATATATATTAATCCTATCATTTATCTTTGTCAACTGAGAACAAAAATAATTTGTGGAAGAGTAAACAGAAGCACATAGAAAAAAGGAGCTTGGCATTATTAAACAGCGGAAAGCAGGTGCTTGCAAAGCCAAGCTTATTTTTATTGCAAAACTTGAGTAATTCTCCTTCTGCATCTGTGCATAGTAAATAAGAGTGAGGGGGAAAAATCTATTATTTTAGAGGAAACTGAAATCACTCCAGCAGAGGAATGAGGGCAGGCACTGGCACTGAGCTTGCTTCTTAAAATCAATCTGGAAGTAGGAGATTAAAGGCCTCCAAAGGGCAGAAGGGAAGCAGAAGCAGTGAGAGTCGAGGAAAGCTTCCATTTGATTTGAAAAATGCAGAATAAGAAAAAGTACTTCTGAAGTTCAGTTTTCAGGACCAGATCTAGGTTTGGGATGCATCATCTCTCTTGCCCACATTTTTCTTGATTACTAGAACTGCTTGCTCTAATGCTCACGTGAATTAATGTTGAATCTAACAGTGCTGGTATGAACACAGCAGCTGATACTGAGATTACAGCAATCATCTTTTCTGCAGAGCCACCATGTGCCAGAACCCCTCGTGTGCATTCTGTGATGGTCCTCAGAGTACCGTGCACAGGAGCTGAAGGAGTAGAGAAGGTAGGGGAGGGTCAGAGAAGCAAGGTGACTCTCTGTGCGGCTGGACGTGCGGCCAGGCTTCACGAGCACCGCGTGTCAGAGCCGGGGCCCCCAAGTCTTTGGAGCAGTTATGCCTACCATACACCCCCACCTTACAAAACAGGAAACAGAAGGTTGGGAAGGTTGAGAAGCATATCCTAGTTCACAAAATAATTTAAGTAGCCAAGCCAGAACTCTAAACCCAGTTCTCTTCAGCTTCTCACCACTGCTCTGCTGCTAAATCTGGAGTGATTTTCAAACTGATAATTATTGGGCTGCAAAATACACATTCTTTCCACTACCCTGTGGTGTCTCATTTGGGAAAACACATAAAAAACCAAATATTCTTGATCATTTAAAGAACCCAAGTTCAACTCAGCTCAGTGCTGAAGCTAAGCAGATCTTCAGAAATGACTATCCACATACCCCCTGCGCATCCCCTCTGCCCTTCACCATCTCCTCCTCATTTTTGTTTGAATTATGGTGTGTGCCTGTCGCTGATGGTGGTCTGTCCTGGCAGTGATGCTCCGTTGATCTCGAAGAAATTACAACTAAGAGCTGATGTACCATCATTGAAGAGCTTGTGCCTTTCCCATCAAACCTCTGGCTACTGAGAATGACCAAAATAAATAAATAAATAAATAAATAAATAAAAAGTATATATAGTAGGTCGATATTGTCTATCTAGCAGGAAGAGAATAAATTATCTGCAGGAAAATGGGCAGGGAGCCCTAAACAGCTAGCTCAAAGAAGGGAGTCTTGTTCAAGCCAAATGAGACTGAACGGGAAGAATAGAGCTTTTTTCTCCAGTTATTTCGTATACAGCTGGGTGGTGCGATGGGAACTCGGGCACATGGTTATTGTGGTCATATGTGTATTCACTTTTTCATTCAGTTCACACAGTTTATCAAGAAATGATTGCTGCAGAAAAGTGAGTAGAATGAAACCAGATCTCTCTATTGGGGGACTTCGAGTTTCTTCTGTCCCATGTTAGCACAAAGCACTAACTCACATACAAAATGAGATGTGCTCGGATAACTGGCCTAGCTCTCCTGTCAACCAGGTTCAATGGCAAATCAACAGGCTTTGGGACTGTGGTGACTGCAGGGTTCTCTGGGCAGTGGTGGTGAAGAGCCAAAGGTGGAGGCATCCATGGGTTGCCCGACTGTGTGAGCGACATGGCGCTTGAGACCACAGTGCAAAGGAACTCAGCAAAGGTGCAGCTGGGCTCTGCGAGGAAGGCCTTCTGATTTTCAGTTGTTCAGGTTGGCAACGCAAGTGGTACTGTGGCCCCTCTGTCCGTAACCCTCTGTATTCTCTGCTAATCTCCATCAGCCCACCACACTCATCTGCCCTGTGTACTCCGGACTATCCTAAGAAGGTCCAAACATGTGCAATGAGCCACTGCTGAGATAGTCTGGGGAGGAAGGACCCCCCAACATGCTTCACT
>NW_003852531.1:4308180-4323469 GCF_000181295.1 Otolemur garnettii | reverse complement strand
TTGTGCTTGCCATCTGGAGGGCTTTCAACTAGGAGTGTGTGGACAGTCTGATCCACACCATACCAGGAGTGGGATGTAGGCATTGGAAAGAACTCATCTCCAGAATTCTGAATGGGTGCACAGACACAGAAATCAATTTTCTTAAACTACCCATACCTGAGTGTCTGTGGGGAAGTGTTCACATTCCTCTAGGGCTGTGAATCCCCCAGTCTGAGGGTCACTGGCCCAGCATGCGGGGCCTCGTTGTTCCCATCAAGGTGCGTTGAACAACCAGCATTTTGTACTGATTTGTTGGAGAACTCAGGGCAAGAAGTGAGGAAGAAGAGAGAAGAAAGGAGCCAAAGGGAAGGTGGGAAATGGCAGAGACAAGCTTTGATCACCCTACAATGGTTGTCCATTTGTGAATATGACATTTGACATAGTAGTTTGTCAGTCCGTCCCTGAGCTGTGCCGAGGTGTGATGACAGGCAGCCGGCTCCCCACATGGCTAGGTGAAGGTTCGAGGTGAGGACGCTTGAGGACTGGTGGGTTGTCCTTGGCAGACGGCCACTGTCTGGGTAGACTCTGCTACCAGGGAATGCTAAATGTTCAGCCCCAGGCTTTGCCCAAAGCATCCTGATGCTCACCGCCCTTCTGAGCCATTCCCCACGGCTCATATTTGGGACCTTGTGGTCACTGCCACACATCTGAACTCTGATTCTATCATATCATTATTATATAAAAGGATCTTCTACATTTTGAAGTCTTGCTCTGTACCTGGGTCTGCCAAGTTCTTTCTGGAAATAACTAGGTCTTCAGAACAAGGCTGTAAGACAACTCTTCCTACTTCCATTGTGCAAATGAGGAGATGGCTGCAGAGAAGCCTGGTCCACTCACTCAAGGTGACACCACCAGCGAGTGGCTTGAGCTCAGCTGAGGTCTATCTGATGGCATAGCCGAAGATGTGAGCCGTCACTCACAGCCATCTGTGCACAGTGGGGTATCTGCCAACAAATACTCTCAAATGGTTTAATAACATGCTTTCAGAAACTCAGCTCTTAGTCCCAATCTTTAGCTCTCTCGACATCTTAACTAGGTAGAAATTGTGACTGTTGCCCTGCCATTACTGACAGATGTCACAGCTTGTTAAGAATGCCGTTTTTCAGGCTTTCATTTTATTTTAGTGCCAATTCATTCTCTCCCCCTTCCACCTTCCAGGTTCCAGGTTCTGTTCTGAGCAAGAGGCATAGACAGAGAATGAGACACCCTCGGGCCTGCCCAGTGACCTGATATTTTTATGGAGCATTATTATTACTATTGCAGTATCAGGTCAAAATACCAGAAAACATCTAGATTTGACTTTAGAATTTCATTATAGGACAAAATGGAGACAGAAAAATTTGATTTTAAGGGGAGAGAACTGTGTGGGTTGAGATTTTTTTGGACAAACTTCATATATTGCTTGATGCTCTAGTAGCCCAAGTTATGAACTTTTGGTATTTTATTCTAGTAGAACACCTCTATTTCTCTCAAGATGGAAATTTTAAGCATTTAAAAAAATAAGGCAGTGAGCACATATTGACCTACCACCTACATTTTATGATTAACATTTAAAAACACTAACTTCTCCAGCACTCGCCATTTTTCTCCCTGTCTGTCAGTCTGTCGTGCCTTTTAGATACAGACAAAGAAATGTGCAGACATAATACCCTTTACTCTGAAACGCCGCAGCAGACACACCATTCACTGAACGGAGCTTGTTTATTTACAATTCTCCTTTTTTCCCCCCTTTTCTCTCTTCCTCCTCTTTCTCTTGGTTTTTCTTTTTTTCTTTGATGTAAAATTTATGCAGAGTAGAAAGCACCGATCCTGAGTGGACCTCTTGATGACCTTTGACAACAGTCCACCTTGGAGAACAAACCTATTTGTTTAGGCCCAGCCCAATTCTGGTCCTAAAGAAAAGGCAAAACTCCAGGGAATTGGAGCCCGCCACGTCCTCTATCAGAGACAATTCTTCCTCCCCACATCTTCAGCTTCTGTTCTTACTCAGTCCCTGTTGGTTAGCTATGAACTCATCATGACTCCTTGACTGGCTAATTTAATTTGGAGGGGGATTGTAATTTGAAGGAGACATTTATAACCTAAAGAACTTAAAAGAATAAAGTGTAAGGGAAGCCATAAGGAATCAATGTATTTGACAAAGCCTTACCAAAATCCTTCTAAAACTGTACCACAATGACAGCCAGAGGGCTCCACCATGGAGTTTCCTAGCGTTAAGCTTTATTGTAGGGATCTGATCCGTGTTTTATACACAACACTGAAAGGCTGGGTTCCACATAAACTGAATTGGAGAACCCCCACATCTCTCGGTGTGGTTCTGCACACAAAAATTTACTTCTCTGGATCTTGGACTCAGCTCAGATCAGATCAGAAATCTACACAAAGGTGTGATGTGCAGATTGCTGTCTCCACTGATCTGATCTAAGGCCCTGCTGAGCCGTGGGGGGATGCACGGCAGAGGGTGTGTGGTGCGAGTCTTGAGGTCAGCGTGATTATCACACGGCATGTACCTTTTTAGTAAAAATAATTTATTTTTCAGGGTACCTAAGTGGAAAGGGTAGAGTCTTTTAGACTGGCTTGTCACTGTGTGGTGAAGGAGGCAGGTGTGCTTGGATGACAGATTTCTAGCCCCTCTTCATCAGAGCAAGGAGGAGCACCAGGAGAGGGAGGGCTGTTTTCTCTATCCCAGCCCCCGTTTTGCCAATTTCAGGTGTGTGACCCTGTGCACTCCACCTCTTTGCACTGCAGTGGTTTTTTTTTAAACTTTTATTCTGATACAATTTCAAATTTACAAGACATTGCAAAAAATACTAAAAAGAGTATTCATATGCCCTTCAGTCAAATTGACTAATACTTCACATTTGGTTCCATTTACAGTATCGCTATCCATCCACACACAAACACCCAAACACAAACCACATACACTACACATTATTTACAAATCACTTGAGAGTAAGATACGTCGTTCCATTGATCCCTAAATGTTGCAATGTATATTTCCTAGGAATAAGGACATTTGCCTATATAACTGTTGGGTGGTGATTTCTCGCAGGGAGAGAAGGACGACTTGGCCGTGGGTGCAAGCTCCCTCCTGGAATTGTATGAAAGCAAGAAACGACTACTACTCAGGGTGGCAGTAGCAAAATGTCTTTATTCACGACCCCCTTTTATAGTAAACTAATCACATACACCACATTGATCAATAATCTTAACATTCTCTATTCTTATTTTAAACTATAGAAAAGACAGAAAGTCCAGGAAAGTAAGATAACCATCTTAACACTAGCCTCAAGCTATTCCTCTAAAGATCTGGAACAACCCTGCATTATCTGACCTCCATTGTCAAAGTTAAAGGTCAGGACAAACAGGGAAGTAAAACTTTCTCTTCCATGTGCTCAAGTAAGTTTCTGACAAACAGGCTCAATGACTCTGTTTTCTTGTGGTTTTGGAAGCCACTCACTTTTAGGATGACGTTTTTCATTTACGTCAGCCTTTCAGCCATGTCTCCTGCACAGATGGGCCACATCAACCCTTCTCTGGCGGGGTGACTGACTGCATGGCCGGAGGAGTCCCAGGCAGGAGGTTGTGTCAGAGTCCCAGGCAGCAAGGCTTCTACAAAATGCACAATACTCACAAGTCTTTTCGCTCAGTTTCTGGAATTAAAAGAGCGCATTTCATTTAGTTAGTTTTATGTGGGCATTCCTTCCACATATAACCACAGAATTGTTAAAATGAGGACATTTAATGTTTATATAGCATTATTATCCAACATCCAACCCACAGCCCATACTCAAACTCCAAATTTCATCAGCCGTCCCAGCGTCCCAGTGTCCATTATACAGTAGCTCCTCCTCAGGTGACCACTCCCCACACTGCCCACTTCCGTAAATTGACCTAACTTTCACAGACCAGGCATGCTGCACATACCATATCAGCACAGTAGGCCTAGTTCTTTGTGCTGACCTCTCCCTGTGTTGGCCAGTTTGTTACAGTCCCTGGGGTGGTCAGCTTACAGAGGGTCTGCTGTAGTATGGATCTGCACTCATGTGCATGGGCTTGTGTGTGTTCAATTGCTGTGTCTCTTAAATCTTTTTATTTATTTGTCTTCTAATTTTTTTTGAGACAGAGTCTCACTCTTTCATCCTGGGTAGAGTGCTGTGGCATCAGCCCAGCTCACAGCAACCTCAAAGTTTTGGGCTCAAGCGATCCCCCTGCCTCAGGTGGCTGGGACTACAGGTGCTGGTGGCAACACCTGGCTATTTTTAGATAAGGAGTCTCACTCTTGCTCAGGCTGGTCTCAAACTCCTAAGTTTAGGAAATCTACCCTCCTCTGCCTCCCAGAGCGCTGGGACTGCAGGAGTGAGCCACCATGCCTGACACTTTAATCTTTTAAAATATGAAATGATTTCTCAGTGTTGGTCTTTGTCTTTCGTGATCTTCTCAATTCTGGAGAGTCCAGGTGAGCTGCTTTGTAGAATTTGCTCAATTCAAGTTTGTCTGATCTCTCCTCAGATGAGATACAGGTCATGCATGTTTTGACAGAAATATCCCAGGAATGGTGCTTTGCTCGTGGATCACAGAGATCTGCTGGTCTGGCCCTCGTCAGGTGGTCTGAGCCAGGTGCTCTCTGGACTGTCAAGTCCTGTCTTCCTCTTTAAAGGTTGAGCTATGTTGGAGTAGATAATCTGCAACCAGTAAATCTTCCATTGTTTCTCAAAGGTTTGCTTACTACTTTTATCATTTATTGGCTATTTCCGCCAGAACTGGATACCACTGAAGGATCTGTGGTCATCTGACTCCAGCCTTCCTACACGCTGATGGGCTGGCCTTCTCCACTGCCTCTGCTTTGCAATTTATTCATTCATTTGGTTATATCAGCATGACCACATAGATTTTTTAGTTTATTAAAGATTATACCCTATTGCTATAAGTACATGGGTCATCACAAAAGTTTTGAGAAGCTCAGACATCAAGAAACATAAAATCCATCCAGACAGAAACAAGTGAAGCCGTCCCAGCAACACCACTGCACCAAGCAAGTTGAAACTTACCTGGGCAAATAGAAGGGACGGCGTCGACCGTGTTTCTTGAAAGTGAAATAACGGGCACAGTTTGTCTCAAAATTTTCACTTTTGTAGTGACCTAGGTATTCTTTTTGATGCTCAAATGGTTCCAGATTTGGTGAGTGGGATCTGCTTCATGCTGTTGGCATGCTTATGGACTGAACTTTATGAGTGCACCCCGCTCCTCAACTCCGATGTTGAAGCTCTAATCCTCAATCTGACTGTGTTTGGAACATGGGCATTTAGGGAGGTAAGTAAGGTTAAATGAAGTAACAAGGGTGGGGCCTAATTCACTAGGACTGGCGTCCTTATAAGCAGAGGAAGACACACCAGGTCTCTCTGCCCCACCCCTGAACAGGCACATGGAGGAAGGGCCCTGGGAGGTTATAGTCGGAAGGTGGCTGCGCACAAGCCACAGAGACCCCTCGCCAGAAACCAACCCTTCCTGAACCTCGTAATGGAAACTCAGCCTCCAGACCTGTGAGCGATGAACGTCTGTCTCAGCCTGCAAAGCCTTGGTGTTTTCTTAGGGCAGCGGGACAGTTTAATACAGCATGTCCCTACCATGGAGGACTTCCGTACCTTATCACTCAAAGCAAATTTACAGGCTCATTTTGACTTTTTTTTTTTTATTCCAATCATTTCTCCAAAGGTCCCGTAAGCCTGGTAGTGGAGAACGACCCTTTGAGGTCTCTGAGGAAGGTGTGCTCACTGCTGCTGGAGAACCAGCTGTTCACGACCCTGCAGTGGCGGAGGTACGGCAGGTCTACACTACCTCAAGCAAAGACCAACTTCCACACCCCTGAACCGTCCTGATGTTAGCTTCCTGCACCAAAGCATAAGGTGCTGATTCCTTAGAAAGCCAGGCCCTCTTGCTTCTCACTTATCAGAATGTAAGGAGTCAGAGCAGGAACCATCCCTCAACACAGGCAGACTGGGCACTCATGTGCACACGCGATTTTGTCTGATGCAGCCCCACAAACCCAGCGGATCAGGCAGTGGGGAATTTATTTATAGGCTTTTCACTTGCTCATCCCTTCCACATATGAAAATCCAAATACCACCCACTGGCAGAGGGCATAGTCAAATGCTGACAGATTTAAACCTTGTTGATGTAGGTGGAAAAACAGAGAACCGTCTGAGAGCAGGAAGGAGCACAGGAAACTCAAGTCTGGGCATGAGGAGGAAAAGAAGCCCTGAAACACCCCAGCTCCCCACATGGGGGCCTTGACCTGGAGACACAGCTGGCAGGGTTCAGCTTCCCCTGGAGGAAGGGCCACCGCCCACCTCCCCTGGAGGAAGGGCCACCACCCGCCTCCCCTGGAGGAAGGGCCACCACCCGCCTCCCCTGGAGGAAGGGCCACCACCCACCTCCCCTGGAGGAAGGGTGAGCACCGGCATAGGGGCCACCCACCTTCAACTGCTGGAGCACAGCGGATGTCCCCAGTGCCCTCCAGCTGTGGGTGGCAGCGCCAATAGTGGGAACATTACCTGGGAACTGGTAACCACAGCGGCAAAGGATGGGTGACTTCTTCCTTCTTTTACTAAAAGAAAGGAAACACAGTTCAGAAAATGTTCCCTTTCCCCCCTAAACATGCTTATGAAAACACAGGCACAGACTGTTCTCTCAGCTACACCTGGATGTTGTTGTTGCTTTTACCAATGCCATGCAGAGGCACAGAAATTGAAATTGATTCTTGTAATATCTGGATCAAAAAAATCTTGAATAAAAACAGGGAACTATCCTTTTAATGACATTCTGTATTTTTGTCAATAATGCTCTATGACCATTTGTTACTTTGAATTGAGATAACCAGTAGGCAGTTACTCCCAACCTCTAAGACTGTGCTTCAAAAGTCCCAATCCAGTGTCCCCTGAACCCCTGTGTTCCTGAATTCAGTCTCAATTAAATCAACACTTTGTATTTTATATGGAACGATCCTACCTGATTTTGTGTTTTTCCTCCTCTCTGACAGATTGACTCAAACTGAGTCTGCCTTTTACTCCTATTTTTTCCCCTGATTATAATGACTCTGCTATTTGTTTTTCTTTGGAGGTCCACTGTACAGAAAATAAAATACAGTCTTTCACCTTTGGGGTCTCTCTCCCATGTCTCTCGTCTCCCGAGACTACAGAAGGCAGAAGCCGAATTAGGCTTTATCTTGGGCACAGGACTCTGGCACACTGTCAAGACCCCTCCTGGGGCCTGGGAGTGGAGGAGCTGACTGGAGATTTAGGATAACTCTGGCACAGAACGTAGGGACCTCCGCTGTGAAACTGACTGTCTAAGGTTCATTCTCTCAAGGGAAACTCAGGAGGGAGATTCACAGGGGTCTTTCCTGGGCCTCTGGTTCCCACACCTGCACATAGGCATGGGGGTGGGGGTATGTAACAAACTCATATTTGACCAAAAGTAGGTTCTGCCCTACTTTTCTCCAACCCAAACAAGTAGTCAGGCCTCGTGGACATCTTTTCCCTGTGCTATTGCTGTAATCTTCAAAGTATGTCCCTCCAAATTCCTCTGTCAACCAGCACAAGCTGACCCAGACAGGGGTCACTAGCTCCACCTATACCAAGCAGTTAGCAGTTAGAATAGAGGAACTGACTGATGATTTTTAAGTCCAGCTTCATAACAAAATCATCTATGAACCTGAAAAAAATTCAAGTAAATTCTGCTTCAGTGAGGGTGGGAAGTAGTGTTTAAATGTTTTACCTTTCAATTATTAAATATTCCAAACAGATAGAAATACACAGATAGAATATAGCACATATCTATGAACCTACCTCTTAGATTTAGCAACATGTGACTTTGCTCTAGGAAAGAAAGAAAGAATGAAGGAAGAAAGGATGGCTCGGCACTCATAGCACAGTGGTTACAGTGCCAGCCACTTACACCAAGGCTGGCGGGTTCGAGCCTGGCCGGGCTTGCTAAAACAACAATAACAACTGCAACAAAAAAATAGCCAGGTGTTATTGTAGATACCTATAGTCCCAGCTACTTGGGAGGCTGAGGCAAGAGAATGGTCTAAAGCCCAAGAATTGGAGGTTGCTGTGAGCTGTGACACCACAACACTCTACCGAGGATGACATAGTGAGACTCTGTCTCAAAAAAATAAAAATAAAAATAAAAAATGAAGGAAGGAAAGGAGGGAGGGAGACTTAAAGATGGAAGAGGAGGGAAAAAAGGAAAGGACATAACATTTCTCAAAGTCCAAGGTGGCCAGGTTATAACATCTATGTTCTATCCTCTATATTGCATTCAATTCTGATACAGGATGGGAGCAGGTGAGGAAATTGCTTTCTGGTTGGCTAAACTCTGCATCTAAGTTCGCACAGCTGGTTGATTGTTCTGGCCCCAGAGCCCCTCAACGCTCCCCGATGTTCATGTCTTGCCTTGCAGAGAGGAGGAGGAGCCAGGCAGACAGCTGTCCATGCACTTGCAGAGGTGACCGTCAGCCCAAATGCTTCCCACAAGCTCTGACTTCCCCTGTCCCCAGAAGGGGAGCTCCAGCAGGAAGTGTGAACGGAGCTGGGAACCATCACACTGAGCTTTCAGGTAAGTGGAGGTCACAGGTATTAAAACTGACATGTCAGAGAGCACCAGGTGAGGGGACATTCCAGAACATTCTCACATGCACAAATTATGGGGACACAGAAGCATCCAAGTAGAGGCAGCCACAGGAGAGTCATTCATGAGTTTGGGCAGGATGAGTCTGTGTGCTCGGCCTTGGGCCCCGAACCAGGACGTCTGTTCTCTTTCTCCCTCTCTCACTCTCTCTCTGCCTCTCCCTGCTTTCCTCTTTGCCCACTTTCTCTCCTCTATTTATTATTTTATTTCATTAATTGATAAGCTATTCAAACTGTTCCATAGAGAACAATTATTCTCTCGTTGAACTAAATTCAATACTGCAGTTCAGAGCTCAAACACAGGGTGCTGATCGCAAAGAGCAGTGTGCCAAGTGACGCAAGCAGTGGAACACCTGTGTGCTGCCATTCACACAGGAGAGAGGGATTCCGGGGCCGGGCACCTGTGTGCTGCCGCTCACGCAGGAGAGAGGGATTCCGGGGCCGGACCCCTGTGTGCTGCCGCTCACGCAGGAGAGAGGGATTCTGGGGCTGGGGACTTCACTTTCCTGACCCAGGTGATGGTGCATGAGTTCACTCTCTTTGTGGAAGTGTATGGACATGACACTCTTCTAAATTTGTGTTATACATCAATAAAGTTACAAAAAATTATAATAAATAAATATGCTAGACAATACTTTTAATGTTTACTAAACAATACTATGTAATATTTGTGGACATGCCCATGTAATTAAAAGCACAAGATCATGAGAAAACGAGAAACCCAGGGAGGAGGACGGCCACAGCCGAATCTGTGTGCATAGGAAGTGGTGGAGGTGAGGGGCTGCCCAGACCTGGAATGTTTGAAGACACAGCTCTTTCTGCAATGCTATGGCTCCTCTGCTGAGTGTGTATCTTGGATCAAAGCAAAGAGTAGTGGACGCCCTTGAGACTAGTTGGCCTATTAACTCACAGCAGCTCTTTCCAGGACTAACTTCCACAGAACAAAATTGAGGTTTTATTATACATTTATTTCATTTATTTCATACATGAACCCCACTTTCATCATAAATAAAATACAGCAGGAAGTAGCTAAGAGTGGTTATCATCCATTTTCTCTTCAAGATTTCAGGACATATCTCCTCAGGTGGGGAATGAGAAGGACTTCTAAGAAAGGAGTTCTAGTGGGGTTGGAGGAAAGCCTGGCCTGCTGAGCTAGGAAGTCTGGAGGGTCCATAAGAATGTGAGTACAAGGTAAGCTAGGTAACCAGGGACCAATAGAAGAGACAATGATCAATGACCAGTAGAAAAGGGCAACACTGCCTGGAGGTGCAGAGAGGCCAAGGAAAGACTTGAAGCCAATTTCAACCAGAGAGAAAGAGGGATTAAACCCCTGCACAGCCTTTGAGTCTCAATCTCTCTCATCTCTTCTACTTCATGAGAGGGACCCACTTCTAACTCTCTTTGGAAGTGCTCTAAACTTTCTTCATTCTTTGTTCTTTTTTCTTTTATTGTTGGAGATTCATTGAGGGTACAAAGAACCAGGTTACATTGATTGCATTTGTTAGTTAAAGATCATCTTATAATTGTGTCCCACCCCAAAAGGTGTACCACACACCGACCCCCCACCCCCTTCCTCCTTCCCTTTCTCTGCTCTCACCATCGCCCACTCCCACCGTGTACTAGGTCATTAATTGTCCTTATATCGGAATTGAGTATATAGGATTCTTGCTGCTCCATTCTTGTGATGCTTAACTGAGAATAATGTGTTCCACTTCCATCTAGGTTAATACAAAAGTTGTAAAGTCTCCATGTTTTTTAGTGGTTGAATAGTATTCCACGGTATACATATACCACAGCTTGTTAATCCATTCCTGGCTTGGTGGGCATTTAGGCTGTTTATACATTTTGGTGATTGTAAATTGAGCAGCAATAAATAGTCTAATGCAAGTGTCCTTATGGTTAAGGATTTTTTTTCTTCTGGATAGATGCCCTGTAATGGGATTGCAGGATCAAATGGGAGGTCGAGTTCTTTGAGGGTTCTCCATACTTCCTTCCAAAAAGGTTGTATTAGTTTGCAGTCCCACCAGCAGTGTAAAAGTGTTCCCTTCTCTCCACATCCACACCAGCATCTGCAGTTTTGAGATTTTGTGATATGGACCATTCTCACTGGGGTTAGATGATATCTCAGGGTGGTTTTGATTTGAATTTCTCTAATAATCAGTGATGATGAGCATTTTTTAATATGTTTGTTAGCTGTTTGTCTGTCTTCTTTAGAGAAGGTTCTATTCATCACCCTTGCCCAGTGATAGAAGGGATTGTTGGCTCTTTTTATGCTGATTAATTTGAGTTCTCTGTAGATCCTAGTCATCAAGCTTTTGTCCAATTCAAAATATGCAAATATCCTTTCCCATTGGGTAGGATGTCTATTTGCTTTGGTTTTTGTCTCTTTAGTTGTACAGAAGTATTCAGTTTATTAAGTCCCATTTGTTTATTTTTATTGTTATTGCAATTGACATGGACGTCTTCTTCATAAAGTCTTTCCCCAGGCTGATAGCTTCAAGTGTTTTCCCTATACTTCTTTTGAAGATTTTTTATTGGTTTGTGCCTTAGATTTAAGTCTTTTATCTATCTTGAATCAATTTTTCTGAGCAGAGAAAGGTTCAGTCTTTTACATGTGGATATCTAGTTTTCCCAGCACCATTTATTGAATAAGGATTCTTTTCCCCAGTGTATGTTCCTGTTCTTGAAAGCCACCTCATTTCAAAGATTAGGTGGCTGTAAGATGTTATTTTCATCTTCTGGTTCTGTATTTGGTTCCAGAAATCTATGTCTATTTTTATGACAATACTATGCTCTTTTGGTCACTATGGCTTGTAGTATATCCTAAAGTCTAGTAGGCTGGTCCCCCTAGCTTTGTTTTTATTACTATGAATTGCCTTCACTATATGGGGTTTTTTCCTGATTCCATACAAAACAAAGAATTATTTTCTGCAAGTCTTGAAAGTATGTTGGTATTTTAATAGTGATGGCATTGAATCTGTAGATTGCTTTGGGAAGTATAGACATGGTAACCATGTTGATTCTTCCCAGCCATGAGCATGATATGTTCTTCCATTTGTTAATATCTTCTGACATTTATTTTCTTAGAGTTTCATAGTTTTCTTTATAGAAGTCCTTCACCTCTTTCACGAGATGTGTTCTTAGGTATTTCGTTCTCTTTGAAGCTACTGAGAAGGGTATCATGCCCTTGATTTCCTTCTCATTTTGGCTGTTATTTGGCATATACAAAGCCTACTGATTTGTGGACATTGATTTTATATCCTGAGACATTGTTGTATTTTTTGATCACTTCCAGGAGTCTTCTGGTTGAGTCCTTGGGGTTCTCTAAGTATAAGATTATATCATCAGCAAAGAGGGAGAGTTTCACTTCCTCTGCCCCCATTTAGATACCCTTTATTACCTTCTCTTGCCTGATTGTATTGGCTAGAACTTCCAGCACTATGTTGAATAGTAGTAGTGATAGAGGACAACCTTGTCTGGTTCCAGTTCTGAGTGGAAAAGCTTTCAGTTTTATACCATTCAGTATAATATTGGCTGTGGATTTGTCATAGATGGCTTCAATCAGTTTTTAAAATATGCCGCCAATGCCTATATTCTTTAGAGTTCTAATTAGAAAAGGATGTTGAATTTTATCCAACGCTTTTTCTGGATCTATTGAATCATATGGTCTTTGTTTTTGCTTCTGTTGATATGGCAAATTATGTTTATGGATTTGCACATGTTAAACCAGCCTTGCATCCCTCAGATGAATCCTATTTGATTGTGATGTATGGCTTTTTTTAATGAGAAGCTGTAATCTTTTGGCTAGGATTTTACTGAGAATTTTTGCATCTATATTCATTAGTGAAATTGGTCTGTAGTTCTCCTTTTTAGTTGGGTCTTTTCCTGGTTTTGGTATCAGGGTGATGTTTGCTTCATAAAATATGTTGGGAGAAGATTCCTTCCTCCTCAATTTTTTGGAATAATTTCTTCAGTATGGGTATAAGCCGTTCTTTGAAGGTTTGATAGAATTCTGGTATGAAGCTGTCTGGACCTGAGCATTTTTTTGTTGGGAAATTTTTTATTGTTTCTTTGATCTCAGTGCTTGAAATTGATCTGTTAAGAAGATCTATTTCTTCTTGATTAAGTCTAGGGAGAGGGTGTGATTGCAAGTATTGATCCACTTCCTCCACACTGTCAAATTTCTGGGCATAGAGTTTCTTCAGGATTCTTTTTTTTTTTTCTTTTGAGACAGAGCCTCAAGCTGTCGCCCTGGGTAGAGTGCTGTGGCATCATGGCTCACAGCAATCTCCAACTCCTGGGCTCAAGCAATTCTCCTGCTTCCACCTCCCAAGTAGCTGGGACTACAGGTGCCCACCATAACACCCGCTATTTTTTGGTTGCAGCCGTCATTGTTGCTTGGCATGCCCGGGCTGGATTCGAACCTTCCAGCTTAGGTGTATGTGGCTGGCGCCTTAGCCACTTGAGCCACAGGCTCCAAGCCAAGTTTCTTATAGTATTCAGAGATAATATCTTGTATCTCTGTGGCATCTGTTGTTATTCTCCCTTTATCATTCCTGATTGAGGTTATTAGAGATTTTACTTTTCTGTTTCTAGTTAGTCTGGCCAAAGGGTTATCTGTTTTATTTACATTTTTATAAAACCAACTTTGGGTTTCATTAATTTTCTGAATATTTTTTTGTTTGTTTTCAATTTCATTAATCTCTGATTTAATTTTGGCTATTTCTTTTCTTCTGCTGGGTTTAGCATTAGATTGTTATTCTTTTCCAATTCCATAAGATGGTTTGTGAGTGTGCTGATGCACTCACTATCTGTTTTTCAAAGGTAGGCATCTAGCACAATAAATTTTCCTCTCAGTACTGCTTTTTCTGTATCCCACAGCTTTTGGTAATTTGTCTCTTCATAATTGTTATGTTTGAGGAAATTAACAAATTCCTCTTTTATCTCTTTCTGAATCCAGCTATCATTCAGAATAATGTTGTTTAGTTTCTAAGACTATGTGCTGTGATGAACATTTTTATTGGAGTTGAGCTTCACCATTATATTCTTGTGGTCTGAGAAGAGACCTGGTATAATTTCTATTCCTTTAATTTTGCAAGGTTTGATTTGAATCCTAGGATGTGATCTATTTTTCAGTACTCACCATGAGCTGATGAGAAAAAAGTATATTCTTTTGCTTTGGGATGGTGTGTTCTGTATATATCTATAAATCCCATTTGTTCTAGGATCACATTTAAGTCCTTTGTATTCTTGTTTAGTTTCTGTTTAGAGGATCTGTCCAGTTCTGACAGAGGGGTGTTGAACCCTCAACTATTAAGGTGTTATGGGATATAATATTGCTTAAATCTGGGAGCATTTAAGTTAGGTGCATAAATGTTTAAGATTGAGATGTCTTCTTGTTGTAATGTTTCTTTGGCCAGTATGAAGTGTCCATCTTTGTCTTTCTTAACTAAAGTTGCTCTGAATCTAATTGTATCTGAGAATAAGATTGCAACCCCTCCTTTCTTCTGATTTCCATTTGCTTGAAACATTATTTTCCATCCCTTAACCCTGAGTCTTGATTTGTCCTTTAGGAATAGGTGTGTCTCCTGGAGACAGCGTATGGATGGCTTGTGTTTTTTATCCAATCAGCCAACCTGTGCCTTTCCAGTGGAGAATTCAATCCATGGACATTTATTGAGAGTATCAATAAGTATGGTGGAATTCTATCCATCTTATCATGAGCTAGTTTGTACAGTTTATCCTTTGTGCCACTGTGGAAGCTAAGCTCTGGTCTTTTGCGTCTAGGAGTTTACTTTGATGGTGGTCCATTGTGGTGTTCAATATTGAGAATAGGTCTAAGTATTTCTTGTAGAGCTGGTCTTGTGACCAATTTCCTCAGTGCTTATATATCTGCAAAAGATTTGATTTCTCCATCAATTTTGAAGCTAAGTTTAGTAGGATTACAAGCTTCTGGGCTGAAAAAATTTTTTTGAAGGATGTTGAAGGTGGATGACCATCTTCTCCTAGCTTGGAAAGTTTCAGTTGAAAAGTCTGTTGTAATCCTAATTGTTTCGCCCTTGTAAGACAATTGGTGCTTATTCCAAGCTTCTTGCAGGATTTTCTCCTTCATCTTGACTTTGGACATTACAATGTGTCTTGGAGATTCTCTGTTAGAGTTGAGATTACCCAGGGGTTTGATATCCATCTGAAAGGAATGTGTCAGGATCTTTAGTAAAAGTTGGGATGTTTTCAATTATAATAGTCTCTAGTAGGGCATCCATACCTTTGGAACAATCTTCTTCCCCTTCAGGGATTCCTATTATCTGTATGCTTGAATGCTTCATGGATAAGGCGACCAGATTTTAACATTGGTAAAGCAGACACCATTGACTGGGGGTGGCAGGGTAGGGGGTGGTGGTGGGGTGGGGTTCTTAATTAAAAATTTGGTCTATATGAAGCAACAAAAATTTTCATAGAATGCAAAAAATAGTATTTAATATATTTTTAATTATGACATAAGTACAATTTACAAATATAATACATTAAATATATCATTATGTAATATTATTTAATATATA
>NW_003852531.1:4300776-4305934 GCF_000181295.1 Otolemur garnettii | reverse complement strand
ATTATTAAAGTTTAACATTATAAAATTAACAAAAATAATATAAAACTCATATCCTGGCAAAATAGCCACATGGCAGTGTTGAGACCAGATTTACCGCTGAGAGACCACCACACACATGTAAAGACAAAAAGAGCTTTATTTTGCAAGCATATGCCTGAGCCACTCTTCCCTTCAGTGTGGCTGGAGGAAGAGTGACCCCCTAGTGAAGCAAGCTGAGGTTTTTAAAGTGCATAGAGGAATTTCATCAGGTGTTTTCTCTGGCCAGGCTGAGCTATTTATGGTTAGGGACCCTCTGAGGGGTGGGAGCTACTTGTCTGTTCCTGACAGTTTGGCTCCTTCTGAGCTAATTGTCCTTGCCTAGAAGCGAGGGAGGGAGCCAGTCTCTTTCTGATACTGATTCCACCTGGGCAACCTTGCCCAGGAGAGGAGTAGGGAGTTTACACTAGTCTTTTCATTTCCAAATGAAGTTACATTAACCTCTTCATTCCCAAATGGAGTTACATTAACCTTTTCAGCAGCCATATATTCCCTTCTTATTCTCCCACTGTTCCCTAGCTTGTTGTGTATTCTTTCCAAAAATCTGGACTTTTTAAAAACATCCGGAGATGTGGGACAAATTTTTCAAAATCGAGACTGTGGCACCAAAAGCAGGACATCTGGTCACCTTATTCATGGAGTCCTGTAGTTCTCTAAGTGCCTGCTCTGTATTCTCTCTCTTCTTTTCTGACTCTGTAACTATCTGTGTTAACTCAAAGACTTTATCCTCTAACTCTGATATTCTTCCTTTTCCATGGTCTAATCTATTTTTTAATACTTTCTACTGCTTCTTTACATTCTCCATTGTTTCCTTCATTTCTTTAAGGTCATCCGTATCTTTTCTACATTCTACATGTCTCTTGTCTGACTTTTGGTTCTGTCTTTCCATTTTCTCCTCCATTCCCTCTATTGTCTTAATCATCCATATTTTAAATTCCCTTTCTGTCAAATCCATTAATTCTTTATAGGAGGAGTCTTCTGTGAAAATTGTCTCATGGTCCCTTGGAAGAGTTGCTCTAATTTGGTTATTCATGGTGCCTGAATTTTTCTGTTGGTTCCTCCTCATGTGTGCTTTTTTCTTGTTCACTTCCTTGTGCTCCTTTTGCCTTCTCACTTCCTCCTTTGTTTCAAGTTACCTTGTCTCAGGGTTTAGGTGAAGAAGAAGCTTCTTGATATGGGGTTAGAGAGTGGAGAAATGTTGGAATAAGCAAAAAGAAGCAAGAGGAAATGAAAAAAGGAGGCAAAAAGAAGGAAAGAGTAAGAGAAAAGAAAAAGAATGAAAAAGAAATGAAACAAAAGAAAAAGGGGGAAGAGGGAATAACAAGAAAATTAAGGAACAGGAGAGAAGGAGGACAGGAAGAAAGGATGAGAGTGATAGTGGAAATGTTATTGTTCAGCATAGTGCTTAGGGCACACCTAAAGCTGGAGGGTTTTCAGGAGCTGGGCTGGGTGAGTTCCTATAAATCAGGCACTCCTTACCAGCCTGAACATAGTCAGATTCTTCCTCTGCCAAAACTAGGAAGAGAAGAAAAAGAACAAACACAAAAACCCAAGAAAGATAAATTGAGTGAGGATGAGAAAAAAAGAAATAAAAATAGAAAAGTTCTGCTGCATGATTTTCCTAATACTTCCCTCCTGGAGCCAATGGTAGAAAGTTCTCCTGGCCTCCTTGGGCCAAACTACTGCTGTGGTCTACCTGCAAGACCACAGCTGTGTCACCCCCACCCTCAGCAAATAAAGGGTGGAAAATGAAGAAGAAAATGCTAAAAATGAAAATTAAAAATTAAAAAGGGAAAAAATTAAAATAAGAATAGATAAAGGAAATTAAACATACCATTGAATCAAGTAAAGGAGAGGGAGGGAAGAGGAATAAAGAAAGAAAGAAGAAAGACAAAAGAAGAAGAAGGGGTGAATATCTTAGCTGATGCAGAAGCACCTTATGTGGGAGAGAATCTCTGTCTACTGAGAGAATGCTGAGGAGTGAAGTAGGGAGAGAGAATAAATCAAGCTAAAATTCTGCAACATCCCCCCTAAAAAAAAGAAAGAAAGAAAAAGAAACTACAGGAGATTTTGCTCTTGTTGAATGTAAAAATGGACGTTGGGAAAAGAACCAACCAAACAACTTAGCAAAAAACAAAACACATTGAAATAAGATTAAAAAAAAAAAAAAAAGCTCAATAGCCTGATGTAAGCAATCTCAACAACCAATAGAGGAAGGAAAGAAGAGAAAAATATTAAAATAATTTAATTAACAACAACAACTACAAGAAAGGAAACAGAGAAAAAAAGAAGAAACACCACCACCACCAACAAAAAATATCTCTCTATATAAACATACACATGTGCATGAGGTAGGGGTCTGACTTTAGCAGGAATACATTAATGTTGCAATACACTTCCTTGACACCAGGTGGCGCAGTGAATTTGGGGATGAACAGCACAGTTGTTAACTTCTCTCTGGTTCCCAGGCTTAGACCTATTTCCTAGCTTAATTGTTCCTGGTGCTCGCCATTTACCTGCTCAGCACTTACAGTGCTCAAAAATTCCTCAGAGACAGGACTCAAAGATTCCCCCACAATAGTTCCCAGGAGTGTGGGTGTCCCTGGGCCTGTTAGGAGTGTAGGTCCACTCCCCGCTAAGCGGAACTCAGACCACTGAGCCTCAGGCCCCCAGCAAGAGGCCTGCCCTCACACCTTTCTGGTGACTTGTACAATAATGGCAACCCCTGTCTGGGACCTTTCCCCATATGGATGTCTTACCTACCACCAAACCACGGCAGAACCAGCCCAGACAGCATCCCAATCTGGCCCCCAAATTCCACTCGGGAGTGCACAATTCTCCAATCTTTCCACTCAAGGCTAGCTTCCCCCAAGAACCAACAAATGTAAAAGGTTTCTTCTGGGACCTCCGTAGGGGGCTGGCCTCCACTGCCTTCATGGCCAGGGTAGGCTGGTAGAAACATGCCTGGTGGTCTGGGTCTCCACAGGTCCAGCTTGTCCTCCAAGACCAGCAGTCCACCAGCTCACTGCACAGCCTGAACTACCACTCCCCGCCAATATTCCACACTGGATATGCTCCAGCCCTCTCTCTTTGTTCTTCTTAAATAAAATTTCTCTTTGTTATATAGAAAAAACCCATATATATATATATATATGGTTTTAATATTACATATATATATATATATATATGCAATATTTCTTCCACATACTTTAGAAAGTCCTTGCATGAATCTACTGAGGTAATGCAGAGGGAAAAGCGTGTGCTGGGAACTGAGAACTTCTGTGGACTCACAAGGTACTGGTAATGGCTCCGTTTTGCCATCTGACTTTAGGTCCTAAAGACATGGAGACAGTTTCTCTCTTCACATTACTCACCCTTCACCAGCAGGGGCCAGTCTGTAATCCCTTTCTCCACTCTCTACCCTGCAGGGGCTTAGCAAATTCTTAGCTAACTCTTAGACTTCAGAGCATCACTGGGGGTTAAGGAGAGCAGGTCAGAGAGCAGCCATTTCCCCTCACAAAGATGTGAAAGTTGAGGCCCAACTGATTCGAGCTCCTAGCTGGAGCCACAATCCTCAGGATTCTCTGTCCCAAGGACTTTGCTTCTCAATATTGTGTCCTTATGTTGATCTAATTCTTGCAGATTTTCTCAACGTGTAGAGTTCCTATGGTCAAAGACATGCATTCCACACCATAGTGTTATCAAAATAAGACTGTTTATCATGGACATAGTGCTAGTATGTAGTCCAGAGTCCATTTTCAAATGCCATCACTTGTCCAAATGATCTCACTGTTAGCTATTTAACACGGCCCAAGATGCAGTCACACTTGGATTTGTGTCTCTTTTGATACCTTTGTTTTGGAATTGCTCCTCAGCCTCTCTTTGTATTTTTGGACCTTGGCTTTTTGAAGAACAGACACCAGATACAGTCTTTTTGGGTTTCTCCAAACACTTTCATTCTTGGCAATAAAACCACAGAAGTGATGCTGTGTCTTTCTCAATGCATCTTTCTGGGACACATGTCATATCTACCTGCCTCAATTTTGATGGTGAGCTCAATCAATTTGAGCTTAATCAATTTTTTATTTACGTTGAATAAAATGGCCATGTGCTCCTCATCTGGAAGGCTGATTATGGATTACCCAAGGGCTTATTTTACTTTGAGGGTGAGAAATAATTTTGGATGATACCATCTTTCTTCTGTTATGTACATTTAAAATATTTATTAATAACTGAAGAGATGTAAAACTGAAGTTAACAGCAAACCGGATCAACTTGGTATTTTTTAACAAATTAAACAGAGAGTGTAATAAACGATAGGATTTTAAAACCATGGATAAAATTGTTATCTTTTCATGTAAAGTGAATCAATATTTAGGGTAGCAGCATATGTCAATATTCTATGAGAATCTTACCTGACTCAAGCTATTTGATAAGGAAATTTCCAAGTGTTTTTGGCCCTTTCCTAGCAAACTGCAATGTGCAAAAAGGCCATTAGGTGGCGCACTGGTTCCAGTCGTGTTTCAGCAAGTTTCCCAGTGGGCAATTCTCTTGCCCGTGAAAACGCTGGTCACTCAAGAAGTCAACTCAATTAGCTCCCTGGAACCTAAAGGGAATGATTGGCTGGTGAAAACCTCCCATTGTCTATACATTTTAAGCTGAGTTTGTATTCTTTTTCACAAGAATGTTTCCCTCTTTGAAATTTCAGGAGAGTAGTTAGGTGTGTGATTGAAAATACAGAAAAGATTTTATCAGTAACCTGAGAGAACTACTGGTCTTTAAATTTTTAAATCTTGAGAATCTTGAAGTCTTTAGAGGGGTTTTGCCACTACCATCTCCTTGATGGAAGAAACATACAAAGAAAACCCTGCAACTCCTGCTTCAGGGTGGCAGCTGGGTGCTGGGGGGCAGGGAGCACACTGGTGGAGAGAGAGGGGCTGGGGCTGGGGACAGGGCCATAAGGTCCCTTTCCCATTCTCCACTGAAGTTTTATGTAATTTTAAAACTTTTAACCTCTAATAGTGTGAGTTGTAGGTATGAGAGGCTCTTTGAACAAACTTCAGCACATTAAGAAGCAGACTGGGCTTGGTGCCCGCAGCACAGTGGTTGCAGCACCAGCCAC
>NW_003852531.1:4297283-4300468 GCF_000181295.1 Otolemur garnettii | reverse complement strand
CTGAATATTCTTTTCTTTTTTTTCGTTTTGGCTTTTAGTAGTAATCCTTAACAAGTTATCTTTAAAATGTCATTTAATACTTGTCAAGGTTCAAACATTCTAGAAAGCTCCTCTATAGAGTTTACCTCCAAAGTAAGGTATAGACCAAATTGAGTCGTGTTCTCTTGACTGTTTTTTTCATCTTTAATTAGCAATTTTTTTTATTAAATCATTAACTGTACAATGATGGAGTAGAATGTGCTGATGTAATATACAGTGTGGAACACTTAAATCAGACTGATTAACACACATCCCTGGTTTGTGTTACAATGTTGTAAGAGTCACTTAAATAAATTGATAAGTATTTTTAATAACATTTCTGTGGTGTGTCATTGCACTGCTGGAGTGGCACAGTGGAGCAGCTACAGGCCAGTCACTCTGCAAGACCCTGTGGCCAGGCCCTGCCCTGCATATCCACCACCCATATCTCAGAAGCCCCACAAAGTCGCTTCAGCTTAAGTTGCCTTTTCAGTCAGCAGAGGACGATAGTCAGGGCTGTGTCTACTTGGAAATTCTGTGCTGACTGCTGATTTATATTTATGAAACTGGTTTTTCCCAATCAGGGAAAAAAGAAAAAATACCTCATAAATCCTTCGCCCAATCTTTGCACAATTATGTTTGATCCAAATATTTTTTGTTTCTACTACTTTAAAAACAACAATTTTAATTAATTTTTATTTTATGAAGAGCAAGATCCTCTTACATGTGACAAATTATGGCAACATATGTGCAGACCAAAGTCTTGATCGCAACTCCACTCACAGACGGGCTTGCAAATTCTACCAATAAGACTTTGCCTCTCCAGGAACATTGAGGACAAGGAAAAATATTTTTCACTTGAGCTAAGTTAAGTCTACACATGTTATTTCAAGATATACAAGCCACAAACTTACTCTTTGTTATGGGGGATAAACCTGTCAGCTTGCAAATTCCCTGTTCCAATGACACTGTGTTTCTCAAATTTGGAGAAAATTCTATGTAGATCCAGGGATCAGTCACAGATCCAGGGATCAGTCACAGACCCAGGGATCAGTCACAGACCTGTGAATCATAAGAATGAAACAAGCAACGTGCTGAAGGAGCAAGTCTGGCAGAGTTGATTCGAGGTCGACAGGCCCGGGGACCTGCCCTTGAATCAGCATACAAGGAGATGTAGACCACGATTAACAAGAAGGCTTTCTAAGCAGCAGCCACTTGTCACGGTCAATCATACAACAGGCGTCCCCCGTGCCGTGAGGAGTCAGGAGCGTTTCCAGCAGCTTCCCAGGAGACACGTCCGGAGTCCTCATGCACTACTCCAGGGCAGCCCGCCTTCCCGAGCTCACTGCATTCGGCTCCTCCTACAGGCTGGCTGATGAGGCTGAGCTGGAACTTTCTCGCACCTAGAGTCTCCCCCCAGTGCCAGTCCCCCATGGATGCTGAGGGGTGCCCATGGGACCTGTCAGCCACCTTGAGATCCAGTTCTGACAGAGAATCATGATCAAAGAAACACAATCCAGTTACAGGAATATGTGCATCTTGGTTTTCCCAAGCAGTGCACTAAGGGAGTTTTACATTCACACATGGAATTTCTTTAAAACCTCTATTTCCATCCTCCTCACTTTGTTGACAGCAGTTACTCCGGAGACTCTTTTCTGATCTAAATATAAAAAAAACAAACAAAAACAAACTCTCTCTTGACTACAGAGTAGATTTTTGTCTTTCCTTCTCTGCCTCACTTGCTTTCTTGATATATCCTTTTATTTTTAACTAGTAATTTTATTTTTTCCATTATGCTGCTAAATCTCTGAAACTTTTTCTGTTCTCTCTCTTGTTTTGGACTGTTAGCTACACTCTTTACCTGGATTCATCCACTCCTTAGACTGAGTAATTTATAAAGGGTAGAAATTTATTTCTTCTGGATCTGAAGCCTGGAAAGCCCAAGATCAAGGTGCTGCAGGCTCAGTGTCTGGTGAGGGCTGCTCTTCTGCTTCCAAGCAGGGGCCTTTGCTGTTGGGTCCTCCCATGGTGGGAGGGGGAACAGCAGCCTCTTATAAGGTCCTGAATCTCATTTTGGGGCCCTCTCTTCTGACTTACTCACCTCCTAAAGACCCTGCTTCTTACTGCTGTCACCCTGGCAATTATATCTCAATGCACATATTTGGGGGGACACATTCACACCATAGGATCATTCATATGGGAAAAAAATGAAGTTAAAACTGCTCATCATATCCTAACACCACCACCAACAGATAGGTGGATAGGTGCTTAAATTTGAAAATGCAAAAGCACAGCACTTGAGCAGGTGATATAAGAGGACATCATTATACATCGGGGATAGGTAGGAGCCCTTACCTCCCAAGACATACAAAACTGGAGGGAAAGGAGCCTTCAACTATATTTTAAGTAAGAACTAACTTCATGTGAATAAAATAGTGACATAAACAGAAGGCGGAAACAGACCGGGAGTCCTTGTGGTGCATATAATTGACAAAAGGTTAGTGTATACAGCACACAAACTACACCAAGAAGGCCAGGGCGAGAGAGAAAAAGAAGAAAACTCAACAGTTGAATGAACAGAGCATTTGACGAAGATCTTTACAGAGAGAAAACTTGGATGGCTAATAAATGTATGAAAACAGTCCAGCCTAGTTAGGAATGAGGGAAATTCAAGTCTAAAAGTCAGATGAAATACCATTGCATCCTCAAAAATTTAAGGCTTTGGTAACACTGATTGTGGGCAGGGTTGTACAGAAATGGGAGTAATTAGGTAGTACCGGAGACCACTGCAGCCCCCAGAATGCAGACGCCCCTGAGGACCCAGAGATGCTGAACTCTCTGTGGATTCCAGTCACTGTTCTGCTATCTGTGCAAGAACACACACAGGAGCTGAGACTGTCCAGGTGTGCACACACACACAGACACACAGCAGCTGAGACTGTGCTGGTGCGCACACACAGAAACACACACACAGACACACAGCAGCTGAGACTGTGGTGGTGTGCACACAGAGACCACAGCAGCTGAGACTGAGCTGGTGTGCACACACAGAGACCCACAGTAGCTGAGACTGAGCTGGTGTGCACACACAGAAACCCAACCCACAGCAGCTGAGACTGTGCTGGTGCGCACACACAGACCCACAGCAGCTGAGACTGTGCTGGTGC
>NW_003852531.1:4291855-4296780 GCF_000181295.1 Otolemur garnettii | reverse complement strand
AGCAGCTGAGACTGTGCTGGTGCGCACACACAGACCCACAGCAGCTGAGACTGTGCTGGTGTGCACACACAGACACCCAACCCACAGCAGCTGAGACTGTGCTGGTGTGCACCCAGACACACAAACCAAAAGCAGCTGAAATGTCCACAAAAAGGAAGTGGCAAATAAAGGGAGAAAAGGGAATCCTCCAGTTTGTCCAGGAGGAATGGCAGCTGTGTGGAAATCAGCATTGGATCTGATTTGGGAACCTGGTGATGAGGGCAAAGCAAGGGACTGCCAAGGACAGACCTGCGGTTTCCTCATGACCAGTCCAGTGACACCCATGTACACCTCGGTCCAGGAGCACTTCTGTAAAACCGGCCAGAGACGTCTGCCATGGAGAAGTGAGATGAGTGGGGGCCCCAGGACGCCCCTCAGCTGCTCGCTGCCCTTCGCTTCCTCCAGGCGGTGGCTGGCGGTGCCGGCTGCGTCACCCCCCTCAATGCCTCTGTCTAGTTTATTTTTCTTAAGCATAAAAAACAATCTCTCTTGAATACAGAGTAGATTCTTGTCTTTCCTTTTCTGTCTCACTTGCTTTCTTGATATCTTTTTATTTTTAACTAGTAAATTTATTTTTCCCATTATGCTGCTCGGCCTCAGAATCGTTTGCTGTCTCTCTCCTCTGCGGCGCTTTTAGCTGCGCTCCTTAACCAGATCCGTCTACTCTGCAGACTGGGGAGATGAATTCATAAAAAACATACTTTATATGGGGTGGCGCCTGTGGCCAGAGGAGTAGGGCGCTGCCCCCATATGCTGGAGGTGGTGGGTTCAAACGCAGCCCTGGCCAAAAACTGCAAAAAAAAAGAAAAAAGAAAAAAAGAAAGAAAAAGAAACCATACTTTATAAATATCTCATGCATTGACTTAATATTTAGTTAAAGCAATCCCCAAAAGACAGGACGTAGATGAAATAAGAATTCAAAATACGGAAGAGAGCCTTTCCAACCTACCATTTACTGAGCTTTTCCATGTTGGCCCCCAAGTTTCGCTGCCCTCCCTGGAGAGGAGCAACCCCGGCCCCAGCAGGTTCTGGCGTCTCCCCCGCCCTCCCCCGCCCTCCCCGGAAAAGCCATGTGGAACTCAGGTTCTCTTTAGAATCCACACCGGCTGCCCACGGATAAGGACCTCTGTTCCCCTTTCCCCACTGACCTCTGTTACTGCTCGGGGGACAAATGCGCCTTAGACGCGTGGGTTCCCGAGCGAGATGGAGGGTGGCCAGTCCCGCTGAGTCCCACGCAGTTTGCCACCCTCCCCCCAGCCCAGCCCACTGAGGGGCTTCTGTGGGCAAGCGCGGGCAGAGTCCTCAGAGCAGGAGAAACCACCGCTCAGGGGACACCGGGGACGCGGGCAAGGGCAAGCTGCAGTGGACAGAGCCAGCTGGGGAGCTGCTGGAGCGCAGGGACCAGACCCTGGGCTGCGCACACTGGCAGAGGTTTGCCAGAAGCATGTTAGGAACGAGGTAGGGTTTCTGGGGCGTTTCTGGGACAGAATTCTTGTGCTAAGTGGAAGCAAAATGGCCTTTTCACTGCGTGGATCGAGCCCCAGACGCCGGGAAGAAATCAGAATTTAATTCCCGCTAGGGTTCTGGAGAGACCAGGGGCAACCCCAGAAGCAGGCCAGCGGTAAAGCCAGGACAGGGTCTGGGTGAGCGGACAGCCATGCTGGGCCATGTCCTGGCCACGTCCCCAGGAGGGTGGGGACTTCGGCCGGGGCCTCACCTCGACTGTTCTCGCTGCATTTTTTCTTACTTTGCTTCTAGTATTTAAGGTACATTCTCCATGCAGCCTTCTCCCCTACCCCCTCCCCCACTCCAGCCTCTGGGCCGTTCCCCAGGCGCAGACATGTAGTGTGAATGCTGTCCTAAACACAGGAAGGGAGAAGGGTTGTTTTTTTTTGAGACAGAGTCTCACTCAGTCACCCTGGGTAGAGTGCCAGGGTGGCCCAGCTCACAGCGACCTCAATCACCTAGCCTCAAGTGATCCTCTTGCCTCAACCTCCCAGTCACTGAGACTACAGTCCCCCACCACAATGCCTGGCTAGTGTTTTTATTTTTAGTAGAGACAGGGTCTTGCTCTTGGTTAGGCTGGTCTCGAACCCCTGACCTCAGTTTATCCACCTGCCTCAGCCTTTGAAAATGTCATTGCTTGTGCCAGCTCTAGAAATTCCAGTTAAATAGTTCACTAAAATGTTTCATCTTAAAAAAAATAGTCATGAAAAATAGCACCCTAGCCATTCTGAAATGCTGTTGGCCATCGCTGCTTTGCTCTAAGAATGCCAGGAATAAGAGATTCTCTGCTCAGCCCAGCGACAGCCCCACATGGAGCACGTGCTGCTCGCTGAGGTGGAGCCGGCCTCCCCTCAGCATTTCTTTCTGTGTGGGGTAGAGACAGACATTCCTGCTTTATGCTTTTGCCTTGTTTTTACATCCTTTCTGCTCTCAATCCATCGAGACAGGCAGACCCTTACAGCAGGCTCCATCACGCAGTGTCTATTTTAAAGGGCCATCCCATAAAATAGAGTATGACAGGGCCAGGCACCTGCCTTTCTAAGGTGCTTCCTCCCTGTCATGCATGGCTTGACTTAGCACTGGTGCGCGGACTTCCCTGACAGCTTGAGCACCTTACGAGGCCCGTGCACAGGTGCAAAACAGATCTTCCCGGGACTGTGAACCGGTCTTAAAGCAGCGTCAATGGACTGTGGCTATTCCTGATGAAGAAATCGCTGGGGAGGAGGAAGGATGAACCACTGCAGCCAAATTTTCAGGGCTGAGTGCTAATTTCCCTCATTTATACAACAGCGAATAAATATCTGTCTGGCCAAAGCAGGTGGCTGTATACACAGGTGTCGGCTTGGTGGCCCTTGTTTTATTAGCACATGTGAAAAGGAGGCTGTGATAAAAACACAGATGTGCCTTTAGGAACTTGGCCATGTTCAGTGTGAAAAATATAGCCCCAAGTTTTGATGGAAAAGAAGGAAAGGGAAGGAGGTCTCCGGAAGTTTTCAGCTACAGGCCTATAGTGTCCCTGAGGAGTCCAGATGCCTGGCTTTGACCACACTAGCCTTTGTGCCTTCCCTATAACAATGCCTGAAATTACAACAGGACCATCACGGACACAGAGCCCTCCAGAATTACTGCCTCCTAGGCCGGGGAGCTGAAACGGACCCAGAAGCTAGCAGCATGGACTCTGGGGTCCGACTTACCTGGCTCTGTCCTGCAACCCAATCTGCTAACTGCACACGCTTGAGGAGGTGACATAACATCTCTGAGCCTCAGTTTCTGAATCTTTGGAATGGGGGTTTCACCCACCAGTCAATTACTGAGAGGATTAGATAAGATGATACTTTAAAGTATCCTGCAAGCTTGTCACTGAGTTGTTCTATGATAAACAGCAGTGTTGGCAGAATTACATTCTTACTGATCACATGGCATTGTAATGACTGACCTGGTTTGCTGTGCAGAAGTTTTCCAACACCATCCAGACTTTTAGGGAATCTCTTTGTTAGGCAGAAAGCCTGATTCTACCTTACAGTGGCTGGTGAGGGAGGGGAAATAGTCCTTGTCTGAGGGAAAGCTACAGAAGTGTTTAAAGACTCTGAAATTGAAAAGCTTAATAGCCTTCTGAGGCTTCCTAGACTAGAAGCCCTTAAACTGGAGTAGTCGTGGCTCTAGGGTACCCTAGGCGTTTGATGGGGTGCACGGGTATGGATCGTGATAGGACACACATATCCTTGCTGAAATGCCGTCTGCTGGTAAAGCATGTGGGGTCTCCACCTACCCTTTCCCTTTTACCGTTTCTTTCTTCCATTTCATTCATTCCTCCACTTGCTCAGTAACTCCTGGTGAGCGTTCCCGGCTCACCAAACACTGTCCAAAGTGCTCAGGATGTGAGGGTGGAGCAAGTGGACAAAAGGAGAGGACAGGACTTTACGTCCTTCATGTTTACATGGATGGAGCTGGAAAATGTTCTTCTTAGCAAAGTATCACAAGAATGGAAGAAAAAGTATCCAATGTACACACCCCTATTATGAAACTAATTTATAGCTTTCATATGAAAGCTATAACCTAATTATAGCCTAAGAATATGGGGAGGGGGAGGAGGAGGGGAGGGGAGAGGGGTGGATGGGTGGAGGGAGGGTGATTGGAAAGATCACCTCTATGGTCTGTCTTACAAGGGTACAAGTGAATCTTTCTAAAAGTAGAGTATAAACGTCTTAACACAATAACTAAGAAAATTGACATAAAGGCTATGTCAACCAGTTTGATGAAAATATTTCAAATTGTATATGAAAACACCACACTGTACCCCATGATTGCATTAATGAACACAGCTATCATTTAATAGAAAAAAAAAAAAGGAGAGGACAGACAATAAACAAGATCAAGCCGGGAGAATCAATAGCATTGTCAATATTGGCACATGCTACGGAGAAAAATAACCAAGAAAGAGGGATTGCAAGGGTTGAGGTGGAAACAGTTTCAATTAGATAAAACATTCAGGAAAGATCCCACGGAGAAGAGTCTTTGGATAAAGACCCAGTGTTGCAGATTTCTGGGGTAAGAGCGTCCAGGAAGAAGGAGCAGGACCACTGTGCTCAGGGGAGAGAGAGGGGCACCCGGACGGGGTGAAGGATTTGCGGGGAGGCAGCATCCACCCTCACGGGGTGACTTTCTATGGTGGGATCTTGTACAATGGAGCAAATCTGGTGCTTCCCCAAGCCGGCCTTGCCAGGGAAACCCCAGTCAGGATACTGTCCGGCAGCATCTGTTCTCTGGATCTGAGCTTGTCAGCCTCTTTTGTCACCTTCTCCCGACACACACGTGGCCCTGGACATCAGCTGGAGACCACCTGGGCCTTCATCGTTGCGCACTTTCCAGAGTGTGCAGTT
>NW_003852531.1:4290412-4291764 GCF_000181295.1 Otolemur garnettii | reverse complement strand
GTGATTCATACTAAGGGGCCCTTGAGGATGAGACAGGAGTCGGAGGATGGCCACAGGCACCAGCTTGCTGTGGGAAAATGAAGGTGAACTTGATGAATGATGTAGAGAAAATGGACTTCCTCAAATTTTATTTTGCTGCAGAGTGAGTTAAGGGAACAGATTAAGGGAACAGACACCTAAAACATCTGTCACAGTGAGACTCTGGAAGACATTACTACTCTACTTTCCTTTTCAAAGGAACCTGTGATCATAAGATGCTAGCATGAATTCAGGAATTTCACATTGAACCTGATGTCTTGTAAAGAATATTGGATTGAACCATGTAGTGTTTGTTACGTTGCGGGGAAACTTCAGCCAAAGATTGGAGAAGCTTCTGTCTTCTTGCCAGCACCTAAACCAATAAATAGGATCTATTTCACAATGAGTAAAAAGAAAATACGATTCTAATAAGATAGCAACTGAAGGCCTTTTTGATCAAATCTAATTACAGCTGTAAGAACTACTCAATAAATATGACTTTTTATTTTTTTAATTAATTTTTTTATTAAATGTTAGCTGTGTACATTAATGAAGTCATGGGGTACATGTCATCTAGAGAGATTTCCAATTTGAAAAATCTCAAGGGAGTGAGCATAATTAGAGACCCACCTGACTCTCTTTGCTTACCACTTTCCAAATGGAGGGGCAAGAAGAAAAGTCTGTGTAAGGCCGTGGTTCTCAAAGTGCGGCCTCCCTGCTCAGCAGCACCCTCCCCACCTGGGGGCTTATTAGAAATGCAAATTCTCAGGCACCACCAGCACCTCCAGAATCAGAAACTCTGGAGTTGGGACCTCAAAAATCTGTGTGCTGGCAAGCCCTCCAGGGGATTCTGCAGCTCAACTCACTAAGTTAGAGACCCTCTGCGGTTTGGTAGAGCTTGGTGGACACCAGGTGAGAGGTGTGTACTTTGTCTGGTGCAGCAGAATTCCTGGCCCTGCAGTGGAATAGTTCAACAATTTCCTTCTGTCCACTGGAGAAGGCGTTTCCACCTGGCTAATGACCAAGAGGCTCTAGGCTAAGTCCCCTGCTAGAATACAGTTAGATGGTTGATAGGACATGTCATAAAACATTTTAGAAAATAACCAGAAATGGAGAAAGGATCCAATCACAATTGTCTGGATTGGTAACTAGTTGAGCAACTGTCCCAAACATTCTATTGATGAAGTGGCATCAGTCTAAATGGGGGACCCCAGCAATGTGTCCTGGGGCTCTGATTCTATTGATGGAGTGGCATCAGTCTAAATGGGGGACCCCAGCAGTGTGTCCTGGGGCTCTGATTCTATTGATGGAGTGGCATCAGTCTAAATGGGGGA
>NW_003852531.1:4261805-4289216 GCF_000181295.1 Otolemur garnettii | reverse complement strand
CTTTTTGGTGCAGCCATCCGAGATAGAATCTGACCAAGGAAGAAAAAACTACAAAGATGTAGGTTTCCATTCAATGTTTGAAAGATTTTCCCAAGAAACATAAAGCTTTCCCCACATTGCAATAAACTCACTGATGTTGGAATGTTAAGATCTGGAAGACCACCTGGGGGATGAGGTTGAGGGGATTCAGGGAGGTGAAAATAAACTATCTTCCAGGTCTTTTTAGTTCCCCTGTGAGTAGAGACATAGCAATATCTGTCTTGATAGCTTGGTGGAGAGCACGTCATAGAAAAATCTAAATCTCAGAGAGTGCTTAATGTGTCAGGCACTTTGCTTATATAATCACTCATTTAATCATAGCTATAAGCCTATGAGACGTATTATCATTATTTCTATTTTACAGATGAGGAAATCAAGGCACAGAGAAAATTAGTATGCACCCAACACCACACAGATAGCCCTTGGCTGAGCTGGAATTCAACCCAGGCGGCCTGGCTTTGAGGCCATCAGTGCCGTCCTGCTCTGCATCCCCTAGCTCCACACTGGTCACATGGCCACAGGATATTCATGTGCACATGTGTGTTTATGTGAGCATGAGACCCTTTCCTGGGTGTGACCCACAGTCCTTGTGATCAGAAATGCCCCGAACAAGAATATCCTGGTGAAAGTCACCGAGGAGTCTGGAAATGCATGCTAGACAGACGTCAGGCAGCCACGGTTTCTCCTCCTTGTGGGTTTTGCCTGTGCTATTCCCTCTCCTGGAACACTTGTCCTTATGCTGTTCCCAAAACAGCCTCCTCACCAGGAACCATTGAATGTGAAACTCTCTCCACACTTTTCAGGCCCTCCCTGAGATGTTGTCGTGATCTAGCTCCATCAGGTATCATCTTATTTATTTACTTTTTATTTTCTTCCTTCTAAGTTTAGAATATATGTAAATATACAAAATCTTGACATTATTTGAATTAGTAACTGCTTGTAAAGGTATAATCAAAAGGTGCTAGTTAACAGATGTGATTTCAAAATAAATATGTAGTTAAGTCTGTGAAAGAATGAATCAAGGAATGAGTGAACTTCTCATGTGCTTTAGGATGACTATTTTCAAAAAGTAAAGGAAGAAAGAACCAGAAAACAGCAAGCATTAGCAGGAATGTGGAAAATGGGAACTCCCATGTGCTGCTGGGAAGAATATAAAATGGTGCAGTCATTGCAAAAAACAGTATGATGGTTCCTAAAAATTAAAAATGAAATTACCATATAATCTAGCAATTCTACTTCTGGGTGTATACTCAAAAGAATAGAGAGCAGGTTCCCAAATATATACACATATTTTTTCATCCTTAATGGTAGCAGCATAATTCAGGATAGCCCAGAGGTAGAAGTAAACCAAGGGTCCATAGAAATATGAACGGATGTACAAAAATGTGGTTTCCAATGTAATTTATTCAGCCTTAAAAAGGAAGGAAATTCTGACACATGTAAAAACACGGATGAACCTTGAATACATTATGCTCAGCTAAATAAATCAGATGACAAATACATTGTGATTCCACTCCAGTGGGGCACTCAGAGAAGGCAAGTTCATGGAAATAGAAAGTGGGATAGTGGTTTCCAAGGTCTGAAAGAAAGAAGGAGTGAGGATTGTTTAACAGATAGGAACTTGCAGTTTTGCAAGAGGTCGATGCTGGTGGTGGTTACACGGAATGTGAAAGTCCTCAACACCAGTGAGCTGTGCACTTAAAAATGGCTAAGATGACGAGTTTTATGTGATATGTATTTTAACACAATTAGAAAACAAGTTGAATTAAAAATACAAGTTGAACACTCCAGTCCAAAAATCCAAAAGGCTCTAAAATCTGAACCTTTCTGGGGCCTACATGATGTTCAATAAAAATGTTCTTTGGAGCATTTTGGATTTCAAATTTTCAAATTTGGTATGCTCAACAGGTGGATACTAATGCGAACACTTCAAGGTCTGAAAAATCCAAAATTAGAAACACTTTCGGCAAAAATCCAAAACTAGAAACCCAAGCATTTCAGATCAGAGGCACTCAACCCTTGGTGACTTAGGAAGATGCCTCCCTCACGGGCTGGTGAGGCCGTCCTGACTTTAACATGGTGAAGTGACTATGCTTTTCTTTGACTGACACCGCGTGCAAATGTCTTTGGAGATGGACTCAGGTGCTACACCGTTAGCATTTAACATTTGCCACCTTCAAATTTCTGCACAAGCCTGATTTGGACCTCACCAACACAAGCTCTTGGCAGTGTTCCTGCCTAGAAGAGTGATGATAAAAACCCCAGGAGAAACATTTTCCCATCACCTTTTCTTACTTGGAAGCCTCATTTTTTCAGAAATTCAGACCAATGAACTTGTCTGATAGCTTTTCTTCTCCCTGCCTTTCCAGCCTGCTAATTGCGTTTAATGCTGAGGTCGTGTGATTTCTGCTGCCTATACATAGAGTCATTCATTTTCTTTCTTCTGAGTAATTTATGTAGAATCTTATGTGGGGTTGGTTTCCTCTGGGTTTATGCAGGGAGAGTGAATGTTGTTTAATCTGTGAGATAGATCAGTTGGCACAGGGGCTCACCTGGTCTCCATGGCATCACCCTATCAGGCCAACATGCACACAGCACAGACTGAATGGTGACACCTGGGTGAGCTTTGACCTTTGACCTCTCTGGGTGTCTGTGCTTTTGCCCACATGCATTGTGTCCTGGCTGCCTGGATGTGGCCGTGTACACCTGTTGTCTAAGGAACACCCAAAGCTGGGTAATTTATAATGAAAAGAGTTGTGTTTGGCTCACAGTTCTGCAGGCTGTGAAGAAGTGCGGTGCCCGCATCTGCTTCTGGGGGGGCCTCGAGGAGCTTCACTCACGGTGGAAGGTGATGGGGACCCTGAGTCACATGCAAGACAAGGGGCAAGGTGGGGGGAGGTGCCAGGATCTTCAAAACAGCTGGTTCTAGCAGGAACCAGGAGAAAGAATGCACTGCACTCACTCCTGTAGGAATGGCACCGGGCCGTCCTGCAGGGATCTGCCCCTGTGACCACACACCTCCCAGCGGGCCCTCCACCAGCCAGGGCCTCACATTCCAATGTGAGATGTGGAGCAGGCGAACATCCAGACCATATCACTTGTGAAGCAGAAGGAAGTGGGGCTTCCTCCCGTCCTGTCCTCCAGGCCCTTCCCTGGCTTCACTGTCCTCCATCTGTTCACCTGGCCTTGGTCAGGTGCTCCCCTTGACCTCTCACCTGGTCCCATTCCCACGGGCTGTATACAAACATGGGTTTTCCTCCTGCTGCGACTTCCCTCTAGTTATCGAGCATGGATGCATTGCCAGGGCTGGGAGGGAGTCCACCCCGCTGGTCCTCTACTGAGGGCCCCTAGGCTCCCATCTTTGCTGTCAGTATCACCCTCCCTCTTTCTACCTAGGACGCTGCTCTTTCTGTGCTTATAGGACTCTTAGAAGTTTGGTGGCTTCTGAAGATGGTTTCTGCCCCTTTCTGCCTCAGACCATTTATGGTGTGACCTTCCTGTGTAAGGCTCAGGATGCCATGCTCTGGGTGATTTCACCATGCACACCCCACTCTGCCTGCACCCAGGGAAAGCTCCTAGATAACTAGGCTCTCCAGAGTGCACAAACAGCAAACTGATTTGCAAACAGTTGATCCTCAGGCAAAAGTGCGTCAGAGGGATTAGCACATTCTCTCTGCCGTCCAGGCATTTCCAGAAGGAAGGGCTCAGTGGCCCCCTCAGGTCTCTGTCCTCCTTCTTCCCCACTCATTCTCCTCTGCCCCCATCTGTCACTCATCACGTCATAGGAGCACACTGGCCTTGGGGTCTATTGTCAAAAACAATTGAATCTCACCTCTGCTCACTGAGGAGATAACACTCCGAGTGTGAGTTGGGTTGCTACTTCTCAGTTGGCTGTGCTTTCCCAGAAACCATCCATCTCGAGTTGAAATCCGGCTACTGTTGGATGAAACAGGCAGAGGAAGATGTCCTTGGTGTGTGATGCTCTGTCTCTCCCCGGCTGGTAGGGAGGCTTCCCCTAGCAACTGGCCGGTATAATCAAGTGACCACAGCTATCCACTAACCAGCCTTTGGGCTTTGTGCACAGCCACCCAGGCCACCCGGGGCCTCGTGGAGCACATGCTTATTTTCTCAAACTTGCACTCTTTTGCTTTGTGTTTAGTAAATTTGGGAAGAGTCATAATTACTGGGACATAAATGTGTTCAACTGTAGAAATCCTGTTCTTAGAAGAATCTGGAGTTGCCTCCTGTAGCCAATCAAGGGCTTCAAAGAGCGCACTGGGGGCGTCTCAAGTGACAACAGTTGCCTGACAAATTGCCATTTCCAATCCTTTGAACCAGGAGCGTGAGCTTAATTGCTTTCAGCCATCGATGGTTATTCTTTAAACAGGCTTTTTTTCTTGTCTTTTGGGTCATCTGCTGAGCCTGCCTCTGCAGCCTTGGAGACTGGCCTTGCCCCGTTTGTGTTAAGATTGAGATATGTCATATAGGTTAGTGGCTGCCACTTGGGTTTTGTCTTCAGCCAGCCAAGTCAATCATGGTGCTGCAGAAACACCAAGAAATGTCACCACTGCCAGTGGGGACTTCTGAGCAAGCCACACTGAAGCCACACACACTCCTGTTGACGGTGATGTTAAACTGGTCTTGGATGTGGAGACCTGACTGATGACCCCAGGATCTTAGCCCAGGCCAAGGAGGATGGGGCACTGTTCTGTGCCTGACATTTTAGACACAGAGATGAATTCAGTTTAGTCCTAAACCACCATTTAAAGCAACACTCTCCAATGTGGTAGCCACTAGTCACCTGCAGCTGTTTAAATTTCAATTAATTGAAGTTCAATAACATGTAACATTCAGTGTCTCAGTCTCAGCAGATGCATTTCATGTGCTTCATGGTTAGAGGTAGCCAGAGGCTACCACACTGGACAGCACGGTTGTGGTATCGCCATCATTCCAGGAGTTTCTTTTAGATAGAGCTGCGCATAGTAGGCACCATTTTTTCACAGTTCAGATGCAGAAGGTAAGATGCAGAGAAGCCAGATGACTCAGCCAAAGTCCCACCCCAAACCCCTGCAGCCGGGAGCTCTCCCGCTGGCCTCTGTCCACACTCCTCCTGCCACGGGGCCTCTCACACCCTGTCTTTTCCAGGTGCTCCCACCCCCACCCTGGACACTTCTCAGTAATTCCCAGGCATCCAGAAGCTCTCAGGCCAATGCCGTCTCCTCCGACCATCCACTTCACCTGCTCCAGGAGTCGCCACTGCATCCTTCATCACCGTCCTCAGTGGTACCTCCCTCTTCCCTGCAATAACCCATCAGTCTGACTGGTTTCTTCACCAGCCTTCAGCAGAGGAAACGGGCTTATGATGTGAATGCAAATATACACACATCCACTTCCATGTGTCCGCACTCTATGTCCTCAAGCTAACTGGGCTTTTAAGGAAGTCTCCCAGCTAGATTTAAATAAGATCTTTAATGGGGGTTGAGAATTTCCTCCTTCTTTTTAGCCAAAGCAGTCTACAACTAGCCCTACACATTGCACCAACCTTAATATTTACATTTGAACTTTTTGTTTTAGAGACAGTCGTGATCACTGACTCTTTTGTCCATTACAGGCCCCTGTAGAAAATGGTGTCAGCAAATGCTTTGGGTCTGACTGCCTTAGGGCACTATCCATCTCTTTACTTGGGTCTTTCCCTGGGGCCTTGGATGATGACTCTGCCTGAGAACAGAGCAGGCTGGAAGTGTCCTTGGCCAGGGACCGATGGGGACTGGTGCGTTAATGGCCTCCAGCCTGGGCTCTGATGCGCATGTCTCCTGTCATTTCCCGGAGTTTCTCACTGCACTAAGCAAACTACCCACAGTAGTAGCTTGCCTGCTGGCTCTCTGGAAGCTCCTTCCCTGTCTGACTCCCCCACTCCCGTTCTGGGCTGGTTGCTGGGCTGGCACCACTCACGCTCTGCCCCTGTACTCAGGAGCGCCTGCAATGCGCTTGTGAGCTGCAGCCCATGGGCAAAGGCATGAGGTCAAATGTGTCACACACGAGGAAGGCAAGGAGGAGCCACTCTGCTGGGCTCCAGAGAGTCAAGGCCTCACTTAATCCTCCTTCATGGCCTTGTAAGCATGAGTCATGCAATTGAAGCTGCAGCTGTGGCCCAGGTAATCCTGACATGTCCTGCACAGTCACAGGACATCCAGAGGCAGGTGTGAACCTGGACACTGTGACACTATCCCAGTAGTCTCAGCCCCTTTCCTGATATGATGTCATTAAATAAAAATAAGCAATATTAATTCATGGTAATCAGTCAAGGAGGGACTGTTTGGGGCTGGAATGACCAGATGGTGTTTCTTGGGAGTCCTGGCCTGGAAGATGCTTTGGTGAAAGGGTGGACAGGCTTCCAGGGAGCAAACTCTGCCTCAGCAAAGACTCAGAGGCCAGGAGCCACATTTTGACTTCACATGTTTTCATTTGTTCTTGGGCATGCTTTGCTTTTAACTTCTCAGATCTTAAGAATTTAAAAATAACATATGTCAAAATGCTTATCTTTTCTGCTGTTGCTTTGGGGGATCCTGAATGAACACACATTAAAAGGAGAAGCATCCTTGAAAATTTGTGGGCCAGTTTTGAATAAAACATAAAAGAAGATAGTTGTTATTTTTAGAATCAAATAAAGGAAGCAGAGCTGTAATCCTCAGTGTCATCTCCTCATCTCTGAAACACCGGAGTGAAAGCAGAGACAGCTCCTCCCTGGAGAGCGGGAGGAGGCTCACAGCCGGAAAATAGCAGGTGCCACCAAGCCAGCGTCCCAGTGCCAACACCCCGAACACAGCAGCAAACTAACATTACAGGGATGGTGCAGCCACCAAGAACAAAAAATTATTTTGTTCACTTTTCCACCCTACTGGCTGGGAGACAAAGGCCTCATCTCAGCCAGAAGGATGCAGATTCCATTTCCCGTGCCTCCCCATGCCTCCACCTTGACCCATGCAGAGCACGAGGACCTTTCAAAGACTTATAGAAATTCCAGAATGCAATCCCTGTGCCAGAAAGATGGGGCCCACCTTTGAGCCTCTAACCTGTATGTCACAACCCACAGGAACTGTATTAAAGGGCCACGGCATTAGGAAGGTTGAGAACCACTGTTCTAAAAGAACTCCAGTCCTTCCTCATGAGGGATTTGACTTGAGTTCCCCGGAAGGAAAATCTAAGGTGGAGATTCTCCTGCAAGTGATTGATTGAGAGAGTCTCCCAGGAGACATGCTGGAAGGGAGTGGGGTCAGGACGGAGAAGGGGAAACTGAGGCAGGGGGTGGTTTCTGTGAGGTCCAGCCTGAGCTCAGTCCTGTGGGGCACAAGCTGCATGGGACCATGCGTGCTGCACTAAGAGCGGGTGCTGGACTATCACACTCCTCATCAGTCCCTCACTGGCCCCAGGAGCTCCCAGGGGGTAAGCACAGCTCAGAGGCCCCCAGGGAGGTCGCCATAGAGAACCTTCCTAGCCATTCCCAGAAGAACCAGCCAAGAGCACCCTGGCTATCCAGGCGGCCCTGCACAGCCTCTGCTGCAGAGTGCTCTACCTCCAGCGCTGCCACCGACGGGTGGGGAGAACAGGCGGTGCCCTGAGCCCTGAAATCTCTGGGGAGCTTTCCTCTGCCCCAGGAAACACAGGAGCCTTTCATTTTCCCGGAAGTCTAAGTCCTGCATCTGGAAGGGTGCCTGGGCCCTGCACAGTGGTTTGGTCACTGACCAACACGCCCACCATCCTGGGCACAGGGAGCGTCAATCCCACGAGTCAGGTTGGGTGTACTTCCTCCAGTTAACTCATTTTTTCCTCTATTCCCACTACAGAGAACAGCAAGGCCTCTGGGCTCTCTGACCAGCATTACAGAGAGCACACGTCTGGGACAGGTGTGACTGATGATCTGGGCACCACAAAGCCTTCATCCACGCCGGGCCGTTGGGCTGGGAATCAGCAAGGTTTGCACACCTCTGCTGTAGGCACAGCCCCAATGGCCATGCCGAGTTCTTCTCTGCCACTTCAGGGGACACCTGCATCCCCTCAAAATGTGCATGGTGCCTCCTTGCACTCTCTGTTTCTCTCTGGAAAGATAATGTTGTTGATGAAATTCTCACTAGCTGTGTAGTTGGACTCCTTTTATATTGGCAATTAAACAATAATATCCTGACATTTATATAGTAAAATGGTGTCATTATTTTCTGTTCATGTCAAGAAAAAGGCTGCTGTTGTCAGGCTCTGTTCACACAGATCTAAACATCATCTCTTTAGTGTCTTTCTGGACTAGGAAGCAGACAGGGTGGAGGCAGGTGCAGGGGAAGGGCACAGGCCAAAGGCTGTTGGGGGGGTGTGGGAGATGCCCCGGAGTACTTTGAGGGAATTTGTTTTTTTGAGATGCAGTCTTGCTCTGTTGTACTGGCTGGAATGCAGAGGTGTCATCATAGTGGTCACGGCTCACAGTGACCTCAAACTTAACTCTTGGGCTCAGGTGATTCTCCTACCACAGCCTCCTGAGTAGCTGGGACTATTGGTGCCTGCCCCAATACCAGGCTAGTTTTTCCATTTTTAGTAGAAACAGGCTCTCACTCTTGCTCAGGCTGGTTTTGAACTCCGGAGCTTAAGCAATCCACCTGCCTCAGCCTCCCAGAGTTCTAGGATTACTGGGATGAGCCACCGTGCCTGGCCATTTGAAGGAATTTGTAAAGATTTTGAGAAGGTTAGTACAGGCCATGAATTTAATCCCCTTAAGGGTTAAAATGGTGGACAGAGTGACAACTGGAATTCCTTTTTGGTCTGTATGTGGTGACTGAGGTTCTTAAAGGTCACCTCATACAGAAAGGTGGAGCCATGGGTTATTGTCACTGGATCCAGGTGTACACACAAGCACATACATGCATATTCATGTACATGTGTTATCCTTTAATTTTCAACTAACCCCTCTGATCTAAACTGTCCACATTGCAGAGAGGAGGAACTTCATGATTTTAGATAGCTGTGCCCATCACTTCAGGTTCCACACTTTCCTCACCTCATTCTTCAGAAATCTCTCGACTTGCTGAAAGCCATGATTCCCCTTAAATAACTTCCAACTTGAATATCTTAGCTAGATCCTTCCAACAAGGGGTAGGAATCCTCCCCCAAGGGCCGTGGCCAGCAGGAGCCCCGCCCCCTCCATGGCCTGTTGTGTTGTGTAGGTTCTCAGCCAGGCTGGGTTGGAACGGGAGAGAGAATGTGGGTGTTCAACTGCTTGATTTCTTGGCCTTAGTAGCTCCCACCCAAGGGGAGAAATCACAGATTTCTCTGATTTCTGAAGCTGAGTCTCTGTAGTCTGCAAACCCGTTGTCCCCATTGGCTCCCTTCCTCCGGACTTGTTTTTGAACAAAGTTCTAGACTTTTCCCCAAGACAAGGAGAAGGTTTTTCCTGTTCTCACTGACTCTACACTCAATCTACTTGTGTTTTTCTAATTATAATGTAACCAGGGGGGTCACCAGTGAAGTCCGCTTTGACAGAGCCTTGAACTGGGTTCTTGGCTTTCCTGATGCTAAAGTTTGTGGAAGGCAAGGCAACTACTCAGCCGGCTTGCGTCCCAATACTGACTGTCATCTCCAGGGTCTGCTTGACCCTAAATGCACTAACTTAGAACATTCTTTACGTCCAGCTAACTCTGATGCTTATGCCCGATACAATGTCTCCCCACCGGCCACTCAGGCAGACCGTGCAGCTCTGGGGAGCAGGGAGGAGGGTGCAGGCAGACCAGAAGTGTGAGAAAGTCCTGGAAAATGATGACAAGGTGGGAATGTGCCAAGAGAAATCAGAACCAAGTGACCTGCAGCCCTCTAAAGAAAAAAAGTGTCCTTCTAAACAAAGTGAGTTTTTCCTGCAGCACCCCAGAGTCACCCCAAGGTCAGAGACTCGGGCTGGGCCAAGGAAACTGGACAGGGAGCCCCTGCAGGGTGGGAGAGCTGAGCAGAGACTGCTTCTCAGAGGGGCAGAGACGGGAAGGCGTGATGCAGCTTTAGGAAAGTCCTGAGCAGACTTGCCTGTGATCAGCTCCCAAGCAAACTACTTGCTTTAGCATCCTTGTCTCATGATCTGTTCGCGGTGCACAGTCTAAGACAGCACAGCGGAGGCCTAGGAAGAGACTAGAGGGGGAATCGGGGGTTCCAAAGTGAACTTCAGCAGTGGTGGCGTGAGAGCTGAGGGAAGGGTGGGGTCAGGGGCTTGGGGGACAGGACGAGGAAAGGCAGACATGTGGACCAGAGGAGAACACCCACAAACTCCCTCCTGTCAGAGATTACGTGTGCACAGACACACACACACATGTCTCTGTGTGGGTCTGACCATGCTCATGCTATGGAGCTCTGACTGTCAGAGTTTGCATTTTAACTGTTATTAAACACTCAAACTAAAGATGAAACGCTGGATGTTTAATTACAAGTGAAAATTAACTTGGAATTTTCTTTTTTTTTTAACTTATAATATAAATGTTTTAAAAATTACTAAAAGAAATATGATGTATGATGGACCAGAATGTAATTTAAGAAATAAGCTATAAAAACTGCCTTGCAATGACAGCTACTTTGGGCTCTTACCCCCCTAGACTCAGGGGTAAACATCCAGACTCCTCTGACACACCATGAGAAGAGCGCTTTGGTTGAAAGTTCTGAGAAAGTGCTTTGGGGACAGGACGAGGAAAGGCAGCTGTGTGGGGATGAAACACCAGGTCACAAGGCCAGCTTCATGTTTTACATCTGTGCCTTCATTGTGTGAGACTGTTAATTGGCTTAATTAATTTTTAAGTTCAGTGAAAATAATTTACCATATCTTGGTGAGGCTGCAATGAAGAGTCCAGACTCTACTCTGTGTGACCCAGGAAAGTTAGCATCTGGAGAAGACATTGTTTGGACCTCGGACCACACGGAAAGTCCCCCCACATGGTTCCAGGATGACTCTGCCTGGAAGCATCGTCTGGCTAGGGGGAAACTTTGCCCAGAGATCAAGGAGGGATAGTTTATGTTCAAGAGCACCCCCCGCCCCAAATGAGGCACAGTCGTCAGATAATGCACCGGCTTTCCTGCCCTGCGCTGCTCTGAAGCCCACTCTCCTCAAGCTGGTCACAGCAGCAGAGAGACTGAGCCCCCGCATCCACACGCAGAGCCTGGACCACGCCCCACCCTGCAAGCTTTTCCTCCATTTCCCATTTCCCACTGGTGGTTCTTGGTGTTGGCACCCAAGTCAGGTGCTATTAGAATCCTTATCTCAGGGTTCGCTTTGGGGGAGGGGAAATAAACCAAGACAGTGTCTGGATGTGTGAGACACTGTGCAAGACTGTGACAGAAGTGTCGTGTGACACCAGGAAGCCCACAGAGAAAAACAATGAGAGGGAGCAAAGCGCCCCCCGGAGATGCCATCACAGCCTTACAGGTGCGGAAGGGAGCGGCGGCTCACCAGCAGGCCGCAGTGACAGGGCACACAAAGTGGGGGCAGAGCACGCGGCTCAGACCCTTGCTTGGCCTGGGAGCAGCATGTCCTCCTGAAGGCCCATTATTTCTCTCTGTACAACCGGGCAATGAGGCCAAATAGCCTCATAGAAGCTATTTGCCTTCCATATGCTGCAACTCTCGCTGTAACTCTCATTCAGGGGAAGCGACCAGAGGCCAGGACTGTGGATGAGAAATTCTGCCAAGAGTTCCTCAAAGAATTCTGTTCAGCAGCACAAAGGAAAAGGGGGGAAGGGAGAGGCAGTGAGTTGCTGGCCCTTCCAAGGAACTGGATTTTAACTTACGCTGCATTGTAGGACAAGGCCTAGCTGACCAGAATGTTCCAGAGGACTAGACAGGGTACACACAGCTGTGTCTCTCAGGGGGAAACTGAGTCTGGAAGAGGGGAAGGAGGAGCATGCAGGCAGGAGAGAGCAAGAGCGTGCCACACCCAGATGCAAAGCTCGCTTTAAAAAATGAGTGAGCTAAATGGAATTTCCAGCAGAAGGAACCAGGATGACAGCTGTCTCTGGAGGCTTCGGGTGTGGGGAAGGTGGAGCTGTCTTCTTGCGGCTGTCCTTGGCAGATCCTCCCTCGTGAAGGAACTTCTGCCATGCTTGCTGGAGATCTCACCACAGTGGGTTTAATAGCCATGAGCCAAGGTGCAGAATTTATACAATACTGAAAAGGAAACTTCTGGGATTTACTCAGGTGCACGCCAGATGTTGTGCTGGCATTGGCTCCACAAGGAGTGACTCTTGGAAATCAACTGCAGGCCCTGGAATCCCACGCACCTCTCCCCAGTTAACCCTTAGAAGACCACAGAGGCCCCCAGACCACAGTCAAGAGGAGTTGGGGGTCCTGGTACTTTCTCCATGTTGCTAGGGCCAAATGTCTCTGCCGTACAGAACCTGTTCAGTCAGGCACCTGGCCTCATCTGGTCTGGATGGGAGCCAGGTGGCACTGCCTCCACCCAGGCAAAGAAACTGCAGGGCACTTGCAAATCTGATCCACTGAGCACAGAAGGAACAGGGCACTGCGGCCTCAGCAAAGCGCTGACCCTTCCTGTCTGGGTCAAGTGTTTGCCTTTAAGATACAGCTGGACCAGAAGAAAGTTCAGAGCCTGTTCAGTTATTTGGAAGCACAAGTAAAGTGACCACTAGAACTGGAAGACCAAAATGAATCTGTCACGGGGACGGTTCTTTTCTATGACGTGTTGGTCAGGGTAAAGCTATCTGAAGCCAGAAAGTTCTAGCATGTATTGGCAGAACCAGAGTATGTCACCATGGGAAGTGGATGACAAATTTTTGTTTGTCTGTTTAGAGCAGCATTTCCTGTCTTTCAGGTGAAAAGTTCATTCCTCCTGTTGAAGTGATTGTTCAGATCAGGACTGTCGACCATGGTTCTCTGGGGCCCAGACCTGAGGGACTCCCGACCTAGCTGAGCCAATCTCTGTGAGGACTGTTTCAGCTGGGAATGATGTATGCAGAAGGCCCTGCTTCCTTTCTGGTCCCAGTATCATACAGAACCCCACAGATCCAGGAGTCACTACCCACACTTTACCCGGACAGTCAGCATGGGAAAGGCAAACACAGTGACATCCCCAGGGAGTCCCATCCAGTCACCACTGAGGTGGCTCCACTGCCCCACCTCACACCTGCCTAAGCTCTGGTCTTTTTTCCTGTCTCCTATTTTAAAATGTCTTTCTTCATTTGCAAATGACAGAATCTGGCTACAGAATTTGTAAAGCAAGAACCCCGACTGTGGGTCTGCCCCACCTTCCCCAGGAGTGCTGCTGCGGTAACTCACTTTCCATGCCCCCCATGCATCTCTTTGTTCTCTGTCTGGTGTGACTTGTGACTATGGCCTAGTCAGAGGAAGGCACTGGATATTCCTTTGTGAACAAAAGTTCTCTGAAGAGGAATCTGGAGGAAAAGAACTCCATTGCAGTGAACAGTTTGCAAACCAGAGAGACACCGCCTTCTATGTAAAATGAAGCTGCTTTCCAGAGAACAAAAGAAGGGTTGATTTTGCAGAGAAAGTTCCTGCTCAGGTCCCCAGGCTGGCCTGCTTATGGGAATGAAGGCCTGAAACTCCCTTAGTTCCCATTGGTTGCTCTAGCTCAATTTTGATTGCTCTAGGTAGGTGAGCTCTGATTGGTTCATTCAGAGAAGGGCTGCAGTCCCAAAGTTGAAAAGAGATGTGAGTTTAGGGGTAACTCAGAGTAGTGTGTGACTCCTTGTCAGCAAATGGCCACTTGGCTCTATTTTAAATTTAGGCCCAATTGGTCACTTGGGATCCATCTTGGAGGACTGGCTCTGTCAGGTTCACATTTGTTCTCACCTTCTAATGAAACAAGGAACTCTCTCTGGGACAGTGGAGCACCCCGTACATGAGTACCTAGGAAGGTGAGCTGGCCAAAGTGGCCTGTTAAACAGCCATTGCTTCTGGCTGGGCACCAGAAGATAGGGTCAGAGATTTAGCTTCAGAAGTAGTTAGATCTGCTTTTACCTAGAACAGCAAGTGACTCTGGGAATTAAAAAAGAAGCAATGATGACAAGAGAGACCTAGAAAGTATTTTCTGAATCATATCAGATTCACCAAACCCATGAGCATCAGCACTTCGTGGAGCAATCACCCCTCATTCAAAAGAAACTTTCTGGCTACCTTGGTGGCTTCTCCATGGGCCCAGAGAGTGGGACGTGTCCTTTTTGTTCATGCTCTTGGACATAAAGCATTTCTTATGATATTTCCAAGTGACAGAGATTGGAGGGAAGAGAACATTCACCCAATTATCTCCAATAAATGGACAGCAGGAATCAGTGCACTGATACCCTTCAGCCTGATGCTCCTCAATTCCCAGGATCTGAATCTATAATTATTTGAGGTGATTGGCAGTCGGGGTGGAGAGGCTATTGCATAAGCAACTCCTTTAGGATTCAAGAAAGAAGCAAAGAGAATATTTACTTATTATGAAAAGTCCATACTAAAGATTCTGAAAGTTTTGCATTGCTCAGGGTGAAGCCAGAACTCCAGAGGAGCCTGAAAGGCCTTCCACGACGCGCATCTTACAATCTCCAGCTGGACCTTCTTTCTTACATTACTTGTGTCCTGCTCTGGCCCTACCTACTTTTGAGGATTTTCTCTTTAATATACAGAGAAATAGGAAATTTCCTGCTATTGGTTGAAGAGTGAAATGGCATAAGCACTTCTAGTAAGAATACCCTAGACCTATTTATTTCTCTTCCAGGCACAAACCTTGGAAAATCCCTAAATTGTACAGGAAGGAAAATAGGAGGTATAGCACTAACGCTTTGAGATACCAAAAAAATAAGAACTGTAAAATCATTTTGATTACCAATTTTCTCAAAATAATCACCACACATTCTATGCACCATTGCCTTCTTATAAACCATTAAAAAAGAAAAAACATTCTTTCCACTCATTTTCTTCAAGTGCTGCAAAGCTCACTTTCATAGGCATGAACAGCTTCTTCAGGACTTGAGAACCTTCTTGTATGCATGGAATTTTTACTGTAGGGAACTGGAAATAATCACACAGGGCCAGGGCAGGACAGTAGGGCTGATGAGTCATGAGTTGACCTCTGAGGACTCCAGGAACTGATGGGGACATCAGCTGTGTGGGCAGACACACTGTCATGGCGCAAGGTGATCCAGACAGTCCTGTCTTTGGCTGCCGTTCTTGAAGGGGAGCACACTGTTGTACACCAGGAAGCGTGACAGTCTTTGTTCCTCCAGATGAAGAGTCAACATGACACTTCTGTAGAAGAAAGTTGCCACTGTTTTTTGTTTTTCTTTTTTTCCCCAGCACTTCAGGGGCCAAATTACTTTTGTTGGTGGATTTTCTTTGGGAAAAAAAATCCACACTGTCCACTGATGCTTATTCTCTGGGACAAGTGGCTGAAGCCAGGTTTCATCACCAGTAACATGTCACATCAGAAATGTGTCTAGACGGACCTCCCTCAAATCTGACCAGCTTTTCTTCACACTGCTCAACACGGATGCACTTTTCCTTTTCTGTCAAGGGTGAGGCATCATCAGGATGAAGCTTCCCTGACTCTGAGGTAAGCTAGCAGGGTTTTACACACCGCCAAGGTTCCAACTCGTGGTGCTGCTTCAGAGTCCCTAAATGTCCCTCGATTGTTTCAGTAAACCATTGCCTCTTCTGAATTCTTGAAACCACCAAACACTTGTGTGGGAAGAAGCAAGGTCCCTGAAGCCCCCTTGCAAGTGCTCATGGCTTTGAGACTCATTTAACCCACTTTTTAAATCACTGAAAATCATCCTGGGAAAGTGCTTTCATCCCAGCTCCATAGATGACACCAAGATACACAAAAATCAAGAAACTTAAATCTACACAGAGGGAAACAAATGAAGCCCTCGCAGCAACCCTGGTAAGCCAGGAAGGTGAGACCTGCATGGGCCACTCAGCAAGGCTGCTGTCCACTGTGCTTCTTGGCAGTGAAATAATGGCCCATAACATAGCCTGTCTCAAAACTTTCTAGGGACTGTCCTAAGGATGTTCTCCAGAACTTTTTTTAAAATTCTAAAATTGAAATATTAGAAATTCTTACTCATTGTTAATGAATAAATAAATTGGGGGCATACTTTAATGGTTGTTAAAATTAATACACTAATTCTACTTATTTGGGCATAGATGAGTTTCTAAAATTTAATGTTGAGAAATAAAAGTAAGTTATAAAATATTGTGAATGAAATAATTCACCATTTATGTAGATTAAAAAAATTTTAAAAACACTATGTATAATGAACACATAGACCTGCTATAAATTTTAAATATGTATTAGATGGCTGCCATCCACCTTCAGGGTAAAGACTGTTTGGATGAGAGAAGCCAGTGGGGTGAGGGAGAGTTACTATATTAGCTAACATTGTTTTTTTTTTTTTTTTTTTGCTGTTTTTGGCTGGGGCTGTGTTTGAACCCTCCAACTCTGGCATATGGGGCCGGAGCCCTACTCCTTTGAGCCACAGGTGCTGCCCTCTTTTTCTTTTTTCTCTTTGCCTTTGATTATTATGTGTCTCAGTGGAAATCTCTTGAAGTTCTTGAATTAGTCAAATTTGAAAAGATTTCAGTCACTCTATCTGCTCACATTCCTTCTCCTCTGTCTTCTCCTGTAGACTCCCACAGTGCTACTGGCAAGCTCTCAGCCCATTGCCCTGCCCTACAGGCAAGCTCCCAGCCCATTCCTGTGCCTCCTCCTCTAGGCTCCATCCTGAGAAAAGCCTTCAGAACATAGAAGCACGGGAAGTCCCAAGTTTCACAACCCCCCCACCATCCACAAGTTCCCAGTGGATGAACAATGGTGGAAACCTACCTAAGCTGGAGGTTTCCAAGCAATAACCATTGTTACATAACTATAACCATTGTGACTTAAGATGTATCTGTTGTCAACCAAGCTGTAACCCTGCCCGGAGCTAACTGCTTTTGTACCACCTGCTTGCTTAAGCTATGCAAAGAAAAAAAATAGTAACAATGTAAAAGACAACTTGCCCTGCACTTCAAGGCCGCCTGTCTCTCAGAACAGCAGCCCCCCCCCGCCCCGCACAGGTGCAAATAAATCACCAAGTGATTGCATCTAAGTGGGGTCCAAGCCTATCTTTTCAGGTCACAAAGGTTACAACAACAGCATCTGACATTGCTGGAAATGGACTATTGAAATCCCCTACTATTATTGTGTTACAATTTATCTTTTCTTTCAGATCTATTTTCTTTATATATTTAGGTGATTTTTTGTTTGATGCATTTGTGTTTTTTTAAGTGTTCTAAATAAATATGGCACCATTGTTTTGAATATTAATTTTAAAATGTGCATAGTCTGCACACTTGCATCTTTATAAACAAAATACCTGAAATATTTGGCAATTCTAAAAAGTATTAAGAGAATTAAATAGATTTAATATAATGGCAAATAGAAGAAAGCAGTGGTGACAGTATTAATGTGAAAGAAACAGAATTAAATGGTCAAATTCCATGTGGGGAAATACTTCCATTTTATTTTCACCCTCTATTTTAATTTATATCTTTTGTGGATATAAATTTATATCTTTTGTGGATTTTCTTAGCACTTTAACTTTTGACATATTTTTATATGTTTTTATATATCAGGTCAAATCCTCTGTACAATGAGGCAATGTGTAAACAAACAGGATATCCAGTCTTATTCATAACTAAAGCCCGACATTAATCCCAGTGCTTTTGAAGTGTGTATGTACCTTTTACTATCACGGTGATTATCTCATTATAATTATACAAGAGAATCATTTTTAACCCTGGCTAACAGATAAGTCTTTCTTGACCTTTAAGATGGGGCAGTAAATCTTTAATCTTTTCTCCACAGGTCCAGGTAGTATGTATTTTAGGCTTTTACTTTTTTTGCACTTTTTGGCCAGGGCTGGGTTTGAACCCACCACTTCCAGCATATGGGGCCAGCTCCCTACTCCTTTGAGCCACAGGCACCACTCTGTATTTTAGGCTTTGTCAGCAGGAAGGACTCTGTGCAACTCTTGCTGCTGTTGTCCTGGGGAGGGGCTGTAGACAATATACAGTGCATGGGTGTGGCTCTGTGCTAATGTGATTTTGTTTACAAAAGACAACAGCCTGGGTTAGGCCAAGGGCCATAACTTCCCATTTCTCATTTGGACACAGGGCCCTTAAAGGGATGGTATAAGCCATTTTGAGAGCATTTCAGGTCCTGTGTTCAAGCGAATGGCTTCTTCAGGGACTGCACAAGCTAAATCCTACTTCAGTTCTTTGCTTTATATGGACAAGTTTGAGTTTCCAAACTGGGTGAAATTAGACATTTTCTTCTATTTAGTTTTGTTTTAAGCAGCTCTTCACTTGTATAATTTCAATTCTCCAGAGAATTCAGAATTTCTTGTCAGTCCTTAAATCTGTGACTTGGATAAATTTCAGGGAGATTCTGGCCAAGAACTGGTGGAGACTAAGCTAGAGATGAGAGGATGCATCAGCAATTCACCCACGTGTTTCTCCACTGAGTGCCCACCAGTTGCCGGGTCCCATCCCTGTGGGACCCCGTGGGACAGAGAGAGTCTCTCTAGATAGGAAGCTAGGAAGCCACCCAACAGCATGATGAGGAGAAGGAATCTGCTCATTTGTTCACTATTTCTTTCCCTCATTTGACCAGTATTTACTGAGTGCCATCTGCAACTCGGCCATGGTGGGTAATGAGGATGGGGGTAAACAGACACTCACTGTTCTTTTCTTGTAGGACTCAAGCCAACATCTCTGCTCCAGAGATTGGTTTTACTCTGCCCTAGTGTCAAATGTTAAACAAGTCAGGGGACTAGGGTAGCTGAGCAGTTTGTACTCAGATTAAGAGCTGATCAAAAAAGAAAGGTAAAAGCACAACTCAGCACATCCATCAGCCATAAATGTAACAATTCATTCATCTGAACGTGAACACCAAAATGTGAAGGACGTCAGCATCCTGACCAAAGTGTCACTCCTGCTGCAGAGACTCCTTGTGCCTGGACTGTAAGGAGCCCGTCTATTTGAATAGTATGAGCAGTTCTTTTGTGATTATTACTACATAATATATTATATACCAGCTGACCTTAGGCACCTAGGTCTTGCAGAATTAGGTATTTTAGGCAGAAAATGGAAGCTTACAGAGAAATTAGAGGTGAGTACTGACTTCTCCTCCCACAGCCTGGCTAGAGGCTATAAGAAAGCCACTTCAGTTACAATTCTGACATACATGCAGACCTTTGATGGTAGAGAGTTCTTAATAGGTGAGCACTGGAGCAGCTCACACAACATGTCCTGTGAGCTCAGTGGAGTTTTCCAGCCCCCTGTCCTTCCAGGAACTAAGACTGCTTGCTTGGACGGTCTCTAGACATGCCCACCAACTGCCCCTCAATAGGCTTCTGCTGACATCATGGACAGCTTCATGCAGACAGACCCTCTGGATTCCTGGATGGATATAGGAAAAAGATCAAGCCTTAGGTAAAGTCACTAAAATAATGGATCCATTGGTTGTAATGCAGAGAAATATCTCCATAATATTTTAACCAATCCACATACGATGTTGGACAATTGAGTTCTCGAACTCATCCTAGTAAAAGTGCTACATACTTCACTATTGAATATCACTGTGGTCACCAGATGGCTAAGGGGAGCACGTTGAAAGTGATGGTGGTGGCACTCAGCAGTAGGTATGAGTTTGCAAAGTTAGTTGTCAGGACTGGTACAAGGACAACTGTGATGGACATTCCAGAAAAAGAGTTCCAAAATTGCTCTGAAGTGTGGACTAGATGCTGGCATTGGGGCACAGCTTCCCAGGAGGAGTCCCTGGAAGGTTACCATAGTGATTGATATTCAGCAATGAGGTACATGACACTTCTTCTAGACTGAGTTCACAAACGTAATTGTCCATTCTTGTATTTTGATTACTTTCAATTTCACCAAATGGAGATGCTTTAGAAATATGTACCAGCTTATTAGCAAGACATAAGTTTCACCCAAATCTGCATTCTATTTAGCCAAGCCTCAGATAATGATCGAAATGATAGAAGCTCTTGCAATACCTGTCTCAGCAAAGGGGCTGCCTTTCTGATTTAAGGCAAGTGTACGTGCATGGCTGAGGCCCCATGAGTGCCTGAGTTGTATTTCAACTCAGGTAACAGGCAGGTGACCTCACCTTGTCTACGCTGCAGGATCGTGAAGGATTGTAAAGTAAGTTACAGGTGATGCGATGGTCAAGGAAGTGCTACTTTATTACTTACTATCACTTAGTAGTTATTATTTTTACTTATAATTTATATTTTTAATAATTTATTTACATAAGTGTTGAGAATTTGGGGAGAATGGTTATATTTTTTAAAGGGAATGTGAGATGATAGGACAGAATGGTAACCAAGTCAAAGGAATTAACCATTAAGAAATCCCTCATAGATAAATAGACAGACAGCTAGCTAACTAGCTAGCTAGCTAGCTAGATAATAAAGTTTGTTAAATAAATTCAGGTTCCAGATATAGAGTTGTTTGCAGTGGTTTTATTGTGAAATGTGAAAGCATTAACTATTGATAAAAGCAACATTTTCATAAGTCTACTGTAAATAATCAGACAATCTGAGCCTGAAGCCACCTCCTTTTGTCATATAGAAAATTCTGAAAAAGCATAACTGGACCAGTAAATAGGCCCTGGTGCCACATTATTGATATTTTACATTCTGGATACTTGAGTGCCACCTTTTAGACTCAACCACAAGACTCCTAGAAGTAATTGAGAAACACTGTAACATCTCAGGGTATAAAATCAGTGTCCACAAATCAGTAGCCTTTTTTTATTAGATTATAACTATGTACATTACTGCATTTATGGGGTACAATGTGCTGATTTTATATACAATTTGGAATGTTTACATCAAACTGGTTAACATAGCCTTCACCTCACTTATTTAATTGTTGTGTTTGTATACTCCAATAACAGACAAATTGAGAAGCTTATCAAGGACACAATACCTTTCATAGTGGCTTCAAAGAAAATGAAATAACTGGGAATATACCTAACAAGGGAGGTGAAGGACCTCTATAAAGAGAATTATAAAACTCTAGGAAAAGAAATAGCAGAAGACTTTAACAATGGAAGATTATACCATGCTCTTGGCTGGGAAGAACCAACATTGTTAAAGTATCTACAATACCCAAAGAAATCTACAGAGTTAATACAATGCCTATTAAAATACCAATATCATATTTTGAAGAACTCAAAAACATACTTCCTCATTTTTTTTTTTTTTGAACTAGAAAAACCCTGTATAGCCAAGGCTGTTCTTAGTTACAAAAACAAAGCCAGAGGCTTCACCTGACCAGACTGTAGGTTAAATTACAGGTCTATAGTGATAAAAATGGCATGCGATTGGCACAAAAATAGAGACATAGACATACAGAACCAAATAGAAAACCAAGAGATGAAACCAGATTCTTGGCTAGGCACCCATAGCACAGTGGTTACAGTGCTAGTCATATACACCCAAGGTGGCAGGTACGAACCCAGCCCAGGCCAGCTAAACAACTGCAACAAAAAAATAGCTGGGCTTTGTGGAAGGCTCCTGTAGTCCCAGCTACTTGGGAGGCTGAGGCAAAAGAATGGCTTAACCCCCAGAGTTGGAGGTTGCTGTGAGCTGTGATGTCACAGCTCTCTACAGAGGGTGTCATAGTGAGACTCTGTCTAAAAAAAAAAAAAAGAAACCTGTCTCTAGATGCCATCTGATCTTTGATAAACAAAACAAAGGCTACACTGAGGAAAAGAATCCCTATTCAATAAATGGTGCTGGGAGAACTAGATAACCATATGTACAAGACTGAAATGGACCCGCATCTTTCACTACTTACAAAAATTGACTCCAGATGGATGAAAGATTTAAGACATGAAATGATAAAAATCTTAGAAGAAAATGTGGGAAAAACTCTTGAGGATATCAGACTGGAGAAAGATTTTATGAAGAAGACTTCAGTGGCAATCTTAACAGCTACAAAAATAACTGGGACTTAATTAAATTTAAAAGCTTCTGCCAAGGATACAACAATCAAAGCAAATAGACAACCTTCAGAATGGGAAAATATATTTGCATGTTACAAATCTGAAAAAGGGTTGATAATTAGAATCTATAGAGAACTCAAATTAATCAACGAAAAATGATCAAACAATCCCATCACTGGGCAAGAGATGTGAACAGAACCTTCTCTGAAGATGACAGATGAATGGGTAACAAACGTATGAAAAAATGTGCATTGTCCCTAAGCATAATAGAAATGCAAATCAAAACCACACTGAGATATCACCTATCCCTGGTGAGAATAGCCCATGTCACAAAGTCCCAAACCTGCAGATGTAGAGAGAAGGGAACACCCTTATACTCTTGGTGGGACTACCAACTAATATAGTCTTTTTGGAAAGAAGTATGGAGAATCCATAAAGAACTCAAAGTAGTTCTTTAGACCTTCCATTTGACCCCACAATCCCACTTCTACCGAGAAGAAAAAAAATCATTTTACCACAAGGACATATGCATTAGAATGTTTATGGCACCCCAGTTTACAACCCCAAGATGTGGAAATAACCCAAGTGCTAACCATGAATGGATTAACAAACTGTGGTATAGGTATGCCATGGAATACTATTCAGCCATAAAACGATGGAGGCTCTACATCTTTTATATTAATCTGGATAGAGTTGAAGAACATTGTCTTTAGTAAAGTACTACAAGAATGGAAAAACAAGTGTCCAAGTTACTCAATACTAATATGAAGCCAGTAGACTATCTAATACCAGAGAAAATGTCAATTTAATTTAAGGTGGGGGAGGGGGAGAGGAAAGGGGGCAGGGGGATGGGTGTGCTCCCATCTAATGGGCACAATGTGAGAGCATATGGCACACCTCCTGGGTGCTGGACATATGACAACGGGGACCTTACCTAACAAACACAAACATTGTCACCTCTCATAGTAACCTGAAATTAAAAATAGAACTACCATAGTTCTATTTTTAGAAAATAGAACTTCTGGATATACACACATATATCCAAAGGAGGTGAAATTATGAAATCATCACCTCATAAAGATGTCTACACTCCCGTTTTACTGGAGTGTGACTTATAATAGCCAAAATATGGAAACAGCCTAAATAAGTAAATAACCTAAATACATAAATAACCTAAATGCCCATTGACTGAGGAATGGATATGAAAATAGGACATGTGGACACACACACACACACACACACATGAAAGAACGTTATTCAGACATAAAAAAGGATATCTTGACATTTGCCACAACATGGATGGACCTGGAGGACATTATGCTGAAATGAGCCAGACACGGAAAGGAAAGTATTGAATGTTCTTCGAAGGTCTCACATACACAGAGGTAGAGAAGGAAGCCGTGGGCACCAGGGCTGGTGGGACAGGAGCTGAGAAGGATAGAGCAAAGGGTTAAAAATAGCAGGTGTGTGGGATAAGTCAGTCTAGAGATCTAATGTACAACCTGGGGACCAAAGTTAATCAAATTGTATTGTATTAGGGATTTTGTAAAATAAGTAGATTTTAGCTAATCTTGTCACAAGAAAAGCAACTCTGTGAGATGATCCGTATGTTAGTGCTTTCCGTTGTGATCATTCTACTGTCTGTGTGTATCCCATGGCATATTGTAAACCTCAAATATACACAATAAATTTACTTTTTAAAAGAAGGAGATGAGGAAGAGCTACATTGCTAACTCTCTTTCTGCCATGTGCAGGTGCAGTGAGGACCTGGGGTGGACACCCCTGAAGAGGCCCTGCAGGACCAGACCACACGGCTTAGGCCTTGGACTCCCAGAATCCAGAGCCACAAGAAATAAGTGTCTGTTGTTTAGCCGCCCAGTTTATGGCATTCTGTTATGGCAGCTCACGCTAAGACGGACAGAAATATAAAAACTCCTTGTTCTTTAGGATTTTGTATTCTACTAAAAGGAAAAGAACAATAAATAAAATATCTGTGTCCAGGAGTTAAAAGTGCTCTGAATGAAAGGAAAACAAGGGCAGGAATGGGGGAGAATCCATGAGGCCGCCATCAGCGAAGAGCCTTGAGGCCATCATCAGGGAAGAGCGGTGAGGTTATCTGTGCAGAGATTAGTGTGAACAATTCCAGTGGAGAGAAGCAAGTGCAAAGGCCCTGGGGGTGAGAGACTGCCGTCAGCCCAGACCAGCAGGAGGGTGGGGCACTGGGAAGCCAAAGGACAGAAGATCCGAGAGGTCAAAGTGGTTCAGAGGATTTAGGGGCTTGGAGGCCACAATTAAGGACCTTCAGTTCTGTTCTTAAGGTTGGAAATCCCTGAGCAACTCGGGCTGTAATGTCACATGTCCTATCTTGTCTTTACTTTCGCTGCCACCGAGACATCAGCAGGGGGAGGAGAGCAGGATGGGGAATGAGAGGCACCACCAGGGCACCAGAGCCCAGGGGGAGCTCTGGGGGTGGCAGAGGGGGCAAGATGACGGGACTCAGGGACAGCCGGCAGAATTCCCTGCTGGTGCCTGGGGCAGGCTGTGAGGGAAAGAGTCAAACAGACTCCCACAAGGGATAGAAGCTCACGTGGAGGTGAGTGAGCCTGCAGATGTGGCAGGTCCAGCCCCAGGCAGCAGCGTGGGCTCTTCCTTCCAAGGCCATCGCTGTGTCATTCCAGAGCCAGGCATAGTGAAATGTGGCAAGTCCCTCCTTCCTTCACTCTGAGATTTTGCACTTAGGGCCCTAGTTTTAAAACATTATTGATATTTTACTTATTCAGAGAAATGGCTAAGGCTCTGATTGCAGAAACCAGCTGAAATTCTTATTCTGTAGGGCCAGGGAGGGCCCAAACATCCAGTGGTTTTCAGCAACCCCCCAGGAGGGGACGCAGGGAGCTGGTGTCTGGGCTCTGAGAAGTCCTGTTGTGGGAAGATGCTTCTGGTGTTTTGTTGTTGTCAAGGACAATGTGGGGAAACACACATCTTGCAGGCTGCTAAGGTGACCTGTGCCAGCTCATCTCTCTTGATCACTTCAACAAAGATCTGTGTGAGATGGACAGGAGCAGACACGAGCACAGACGGCACCCTGGACACACCCTCTGAGCCTCACATGGGCACAGAGAGGTGGCTCAGCAAGACTTGCAGCATGTCCCCGTCATCAACTGACCAGAGGTGGACCCTGGTGTTGGCTGCAACCTGACAGGCCGGGAAAAGAGAAGCCTCACAGTGTCTGTTGACACCATGCACCGGAGACAGCCTTCAGGGTCTGTTCTAACTTTTCTGATCAGCATTTATTTGTAAGTTGTGGGGCATAATGAAAAACCTCTCAGAAGGCCCTTTTAAGATTTATATATCCACCAAGGTAATTGCAGCAGCGATCAAATTGGGCAAGCTGGCTCTATGTGACCAGTGACACCTCACAGGACAGTTTCAATTCTAATCAGGCAACGGGACTCTGCATCAGCTGTGGAGTCATCATGTCACAGACCTTTTTCCTCCAGCTCCAATGTATATATGGTAGACCCTCTATAACCGACCACCTCCCTACACTGACCACCTCTTTGAGTGGACCTAATTTCCACTGACTGGACCCACATTCTGTGTCCATCTCAGCACAGCAGGACTGGTTCCTATGTCAGCCACCTCTTCATGTAGACTGGTTTATTGAAGTTCCTCGGGTGGTCAGCTTATAGAGTTAGAAACACCGTCTGTTCAAGGTGTGTGCCACAGTGACGCATAAGCAATTTCAGTTAAAACATAGATTCCTGGGGTCTAGGTTGGATGTTTTGAATGTTTGAAAACCTGCAATGACTCTGTAACTTTAAACCAGCTTCTCCACATGACTCTGGTATGCAGCCAAACTTAGGCACATCTGATAAAGACCTTTCCCAGATACTGTACTTGCTGTATGACTTAGAAAACACAGCAGCTACCTTTGGAAATATAAAAGCAATTGTCTCTCTTTTACCAGTAGGTGATTATGCCATTCTTCACTACAGAGGACAACGGGGATTGCAGTGTGGATCACTTTGCAGTTTAATCACCATAAAGAGGTAGACAAAGGGTTTGTGCCAACATGAAAGTCTCTGACAATCATGTCAGAGTCTGAGACACACACCAAGTGAGGTGCTGTGAGTATCAGCTGCACAGTGACCCTCCACGTGAGGTGTTGTGTCAGCTCTACAGTGATCCTCTGGATGAAGTGCTGTGAGTGTCAGCTGCACAGTGATCCTCCAGGTGAGGTGCTATGAGTGTCAGCTGCACAGTGATCCTCCAGGTGAGATGCTGTGAGCATCAGCTGCACAGTGATCACCCAGGTGAGGTGCTGTGAGTGTCAGCTGCACAGTGATCCTCCAGGGGAGGTGCTGTGAGCATCAGCTGCACAGTGATCCTCTCCAAGTGAGGTGCTGTGAGCGTCAGCTGCACAGTGATCCTCCAGGAGAGGTGCTGTGAGCGTCAGCTGCACAGTGATCCTCCAGGTGAGGTGCTGTGAGCATCAGCTGCACAGTGATCCTCCAGGTGAGGTGCTTTGAGTGTCAGCTGCACAGTGATCCTCCAGGGGAGGTGCTGTGAGTCCAGCTGCACAGTGTTCCTCCAGGTGAGGTGCTGTGAGTCCAGCTGCACAGTGTTCCTCCAGGTGAGGTGCTGTGAGTCCAGCTGCACAGTGATCCTCCAGGCTTGCAGACTGGTGCCCGTCCAGGGCTTCACTAGTAACAGATCAGCACCGAACCTTTGATAACACTCCTGGGAGGCCATGACTTTGAGAAGATCTGGCTCAAATTGTGAGTAAAAGGAGCCAAGAAAGCTCTGGAACTCACGAACTGTGAATGACAATGGTGATTTGTTGGCCACTCTGTTCAAATTCCTTCTCAAGGCTGGAGTACAGAGCCAGGTGACTCACTGGGGTCTGGTGCTCAGCACACAAGCATGCTTGCAGAGTGTGGAACTGCCACCGTGAGGCTCTGGGTAACTCACGCTGGCTGAGAGTGGAACATGCTCAACTTTCTGGAGTATAAACTTCCTGCTGTTGACTCTGGATCCTCCAAACACCTTTCTCAGGCGAGTGTACGATGACCAGGAGCATGTGTTGCCTCTAGACGAGAGCCACAGCATGCAGCTCTCGACTTTTCCCTTGGAGGCCACCAGACACGCACCACACAGGCTTTATTTTGGACAGCAGGACGTTGCCATCCCCAACACCCAGGAAGGGTACCTGGTGCTCCAAGTTCACCATTTCCTCCTGACTCCCTGCACCCTCCCCACAGCCACTCGAATTTGAGGCCAGACTCACTGGCGTCCTTCTGAAGTTCTCATTCCTCTGATCCATTACAGAC
>NW_003852531.1:4247468-4261785 GCF_000181295.1 Otolemur garnettii | reverse complement strand
AGCATCAGCTGCACAGTGATCCTCCAGGTGAGGTGCTGTGAGCGTCAGCTGCACAGTGTTCCTCCAGGTGAGGTGCTGTGAGTCCAGCTGCACAGTGTTCCTCCAGGTGAGGTGCTGTGAGTCCAGCTGCACAGTGTTCCTCCAGGTGAGGTGCTGTGAGTCCAGCTGCACAGTGATCCTCCAGGCTTGCAGACTGGTGCCCGTCCAGGGCTTCACTAGTAACAGATCAGCACCGAACCTTTGATAACACTCCTGGGAGGCCATGACTTTGAGAAGATCTGGCTCAAATTGTGAGTAAAAGGAGCCAAGAAAGCTCTGGAACTCACGAACTGTGAATGACAATGGTGATTTGTTGGCCACTCTGTTCAAATTCCTTCTCAAGGCTGGAGTACAGAGCCAGGTGACTCACTGGGGTCTGGTGCTCAGCACACAAGCATGCTTGCAGAGTGTGGAACTGCCACCGTGAGGCTCTGGGTAACTCACGCTGGCTGAGAGTGGAACATGCTCAACTTTCTGGAGTATAAACTTCCTGCTGTTGACTCTGGATCCTCCAAACACCTTTCTCAGGCGAGTGTACGATGACCAGGAGCATGTGTTGCCTCTAGACGAGAGCCACAGCATGCAGCTCTCGACTTTTCCCTTGGAGGCCACCAGACACGCACCACACAGGCTTTATTTTGGACAGCAGGACGTTGCCATCCCCAACACCCAGGAAGGGTACCTGGTGCTCCAAGTTCACCATTTCCTCCTGACTCCCTGCACCCTCCCCACAGCCACTCGAATTTGAGGCCAGACTCACTGGCGTCCTTCTGAAGTTCTCATTCCTCTGATCCATTACAGACGTGGTGCAGTGCCCAGCACTTTCAGAGATGTTTGCATGGCTCTGCGTCAGGCCTGGACAGACCACCTTCGTGCTCTCTAAACGGCTCTATCCTGGGCCTTCTCTCTCTTCATGACCCGTCCATGCTTATGGCATCAAGTACCAACTATAGTAATGTTTTCTTAATTGTATTCTAACTGCCAATCTAATATTTCCATTTTTCACAACTTCTGAAGTTTAACACATCTCATTCCAAGGACAGCCGCTTGGCCTCAGGGCTCTGGCTAAGCGGCTGTAGTTTGTAGCTACATCAGATTTTTCAATGACATCCCTTGGGGATATTCTAATACAGAGTAACAGAATCTTCATGGGAAATGGTGGGTGGGCACTCTTGATGGTGCTTAACTGTGAAGACGAGGTCTGACAATTAAATTCACGAACTCGTCCTAGGAAAAGTGCTGTGCCTCACTGCTGAGTGTCACTACGGTCACTGGATGGCCAAGGGGAGCACTTTGAAAGTGGCTGTAGTGATATGCCTCTGTCAGGGTTGGCACTTTATCTAGGATGAGTTCAAGACCTTAATTTTCTGACCTGTGTGTCACCTAGAGTTAACATCCCCCACGCAGTCAGGCTGGGCTTTGGTGCCTGTGGGAATTTTAGAGCATCTCGAGGCCCCCCTCACAATCCCCACACTTCTCTCCTTTCTCATCCTGATCTACAAAAATGGCAATAAAAGTGAGAGCACAGATGGGCAAAGAGAAAAAACATCTGACCCAGGTTCTAGGTACCTTGTGTGGAAACAGCTGGGTGAGCAGTGAACTTGAGGCATCGGCGCATCTCATTTGTGTAGCAACGAGCCTGTGGACCCCTCCCTTTGTCACCCTCAAAGTGAAACATACACAGCGTTTGCTGAAGAACAGCATCTGCCTCTCCCGAATTCCCAAATACTCGCTCTACTCTTTGCTAATCAGCACCTCCAGGAGTCTTTGCAGTGTTTCAACTTGTTTAATGTGGACGTCAGAATATCGCGATGCTTTGGACAAAGAGCTGGGGCTTTCCATCTGTGTCATCTCAAGGAAGCTTAATGGCTGTGTGTAAATTCTCCAAGTGCATTTTCAAAGGCCCTGATCTCACTCCATGAGGAGAGTTACAATCAGCACTGCTGCAAGGCTTGAGTCTGCAGAGCACATCTTGGAGTTTGGAGATTTCAGTCCAAAGCATTTGTAAGGTTCCAGTTAAGAAACCATCTAGAAATACAAACGTGTGTTCCTTCAGCGCTGCCTCAGGCTTCCTCCTGCCTGGAGAAAATGATGGCTGTTGTGAAAAGAGTGAGTCCTAGCAGGCGTGGAGGGAGGGGAGGGCAGAGGGAGGGGAGGGCAGGCCGGCTCTGTGGACAGGGTTACTGGGCAATGACTTTTAGCTCCCCGAGAGGACTCTGACCATCACCGTTCTTCCCAGCCTCTGTTCAAATGAAAAAGACATTTTCCTGTCCCTCCGTCTCCAGTAAGTTTCTTGTGTGCAGCAAAACGATGCCTGGTGCTTCTGATTTTAAATATCTCACCAAAAACAGGGTGTGAGTATGTTTATTTTTTCTCTCTTAAATAAGGCAGGTGTTTCACTAAGAGCTGGAAAATCAGACATGGTTTCACAACACGAAGGCAGAGGAAAGATGTCACTTGTCCTTTCTTCCCCTTCACTTCCTGAAACGGACAGTCCTTCCCCTCCCACCCACATCCCGCCAGTATCCCATGTCCAGCTGAAATCCTGCCTTTCCCCTGGGCAGACTTTTTCTTTGTGATTCTGGGATGTTCTAGTAACGGTGAGCGTGTCACAAAGTTCTGAGCACTGGCCATGGCATTTCACGACACCGTACCCTCCTAGGCAGGTGCCCCATGATCCTCACTTTTCAGGTGTGTAGCAGAAAGCTGGAGGCTCTGAACTGTGCCCACGTGTCTAGGCCATACCGTCAGTCAGCAAGGGAATAGCCACGGTCAGAGCCTGGCTGTCCACCCTCACCCCAGCACGCTGTGTCCTGCAGGAACCCCACTCAGGATTCCTGTGAGGTTTATTCCTCCATTGCAGGCCGACTATGAAGCTTGCTATGCTGCTCTTGTCTTGCTGCTTTTTGCCTCCAGATCATCACCTCCTGAAAGAATGTGTGCAGGCCCCCTGCTGAGATCTCATGAGGAAGTAAGAGACCCGCAAATAGCAAAGTCGACTCTCAGATGAGCTCCTCATTCCATGGCTCATTGGTTCTAGCTCATATAGCCGGTGGTTAAAATCACATTGTTCCCAAGCAAATATCAAAATAAGAAAACAACCCAGTAACACACTGGAGTAAGATTTGGGTGAGCACAGACACCCAAATACAATAGTCTCACCCCTAATTCATGTTTCTGCCGTGGATCCCACTCAGCAGTGACTGTGGGTGCCCCAGTAGCTGAGCACGTGAGATGCTCCGGTTTCAGACCCCACTGGTCCCAGGGAAGGCCATCAGTCTCCTGGAGGTCTTGTCAGTCCAGATAGTCCTGGGACATGGTCTCGCCCCAGGATGACTAGTAAGCAATAATGGGGAGGGAGCGTGGAATAGGCCATCTGGGAAACTCTCAGAAGGGCCTGGGAGTCTCTCGGTATGAGAGATGTGCAAGTGGCGGTGCAGCCCTAGGATCGGCTCACTGCAGAAACCAGCTGCTGCAGAGGAGGGCTCAGGGGACTAGACAGAGGAAGTCAGCTTTTCCTGGCCCTGAGGGGAGTGGGAAGAGTGAGAGGAGGAGGGAAGCAGTCCCACGGGGAGGGCTATGGGGGGAAGACAGGGTGGGTGCTGGAGGGAGCCGGCCCAGGAGAGAGGACGCCCGGCCAAGCCAGACTCCCAGCCCCACCTGGGCACAGGCCCTCTGAGGAGCTGCGGCGAGGGGAGCAATGTCCTCATTCGGGAGCCGGAGCGCTGCCCCGACAGGCTGGGAATGTCAGCCTTCCACGGAGTAAGCCTCTGTGTGCCACTTGTCCAAATAGTAATAAATCACCAGTAAATTCCTGGTGCTGTTTGGAAGGCCCAGACTTCAAAGCCCTGAATTCACAAACAGGAACCTTTCATTAACTCTGGAAAAAGAATTTCACTTTATTTCAATTTGTGAATTCTGGTTATTTAGTGGAAGCATATACTGCTGACCAACAAAAGGTGCTGTTTTGAATCAAATGCCTTTTATTCTAGAACCGTCAGACACTGAAATTGTGTGTTTAAATGCTTTACCAGCCTCCATCTGTACCAAATGTTTGAACTTACTTTTATAAAAGATGAGACAACTTTGCTTTTTAGTTTTTGTTGTTTTTTTTTTTAAAGCTGGTTTTATTCACTAGATACCGTAGACAAAAAAAAAAAAAACCTCAGAACTGTAACATTTTGATTTTCTCGGAGTTCAAAGTACTACCTTTCTCCATTAAATAATTTAAAGCATCTTTTTTGAGAACAGGGAATAAAAGCAAGATCTAATCTGGAATTGAATGCCTTGTGGCGGGTTGTTTTGCCGGCTGGTGGCCCAGAGAGTCCTCCCTTTCTTCTCTTCCCTCCCCTCCTCGCCGTGTGCGGGTGTCCAGCTTCAGACTTATTTCCTTCTTCAGATCCGTGCAAACGGAATAACATGCTCTCTAGTGAACATCGCTGCTGCTTGGATCTGTAAAGTTCAGGTTCCTTTGGTCTTTATGAAGAATCCCTTCATCACACAAAGAAAATATTAAACATTGATCTTCAGCAAGAGCATTAAAGAGCAAAGTGGGCTCTATCTTATTTTCAGCTGGAACAACCATTTCCTCCAGGCCTGGTGTGAGTATCAGATGTTCGACTCCTCCAGGAATCCAGGTGAAGAAGGGTAAACATGCAAGTTTGAATGAAAGCAAAAAAAAAGGCAATCCAACATTTATTTTCTGTAAGCTGGTGGCAGAACATTTAACTGCCAGCCACTGACAAGGTTTGGAAAACTCATCAGTGGGGAAGTAGCTAAAACACAGCTCAGGCCTGGGTGGTCACCAACAGGGAGACAAGGGCTGGCTGCAAGCAGCAGGCAAGAGCCTCCACACGGTGTTTCCACACGATGTTCCAGGGATCTGCTTTTCTACATGGCTAAGAGAGCGGAACGTCATGGTCCCGCTGAAAGCTCAGATTAAGGTTGTGCCACGAGGAAGCCCCTCACGTAGCTGCAGAAAGCGGAGCCGACACATCACCGTCCCTGCAGGCTCCCGCGGCGCGTGCACACCTGCTTCCTTGTTTCAGGAATAAATTTGTCACACTGTAGCATATATTATGCCCATGGTCAGATGGATTTAAATATCGATCTAGGGTAAAACCCTTTTCTAGTATCAAAGACTTTTTGTTTTGTTTTGTTTACTATAAGACTGGCTACGCATAAACAGAGAGGTAAAAATGTCACCCAGCTCAACAGACAAAACACTAAATGCAACACCCTTTAGAAGCACTTACATACACTACCAATTTAAGAAATAAAAAGTACATTTGGGGGGTAAGAGAGGGCCTCTCTGCTAAGTTAATCATGGTCATAGCATTGATGTTCATGGTGTATTTATTTTTGTTTTTGTTTTTTAGTAGAAGTAGTCTGCATATGCACCCTGTTTGTTTGATTAGTAAGTTATTTCTTTAGTGAGATTTATAATCACCAAAAAATACATGCAGATGTTGTTTGCTTCCCTGGAGGGGCAGCCAGTGGCCCTTGCAAGGCAGGCCAATTTCAACACCATGCAGATTTCAGGCTTTGCCCTTGCAGTGAACAGGTGTCAGAAATACAGAAGAGCCTCTAGAGCTGGCTGCCCCCCTACACTGAGCACCTTCAACTTGCCTGATTTTCCCAGCCTGGACATGCACCACACATACGTATCAGCACAGCAGACCTAGCACCGACCACCTCTGAATGTTGGCCAGTGTGCAGCAGCCCCCGGGGGGGGGGGTCAACTTCCAGAGGGTCTGCTGTAGTTTGAAGGTGATGTCTCCCAAGTAAACATTTTCCTTTGTACTTAAGAACAGTTGTTCTCTGTGAGGGCTACCTAAAAGGCGATTTTTAAAAAAAATTAAGCTCTCTGCTACCTTTTAGGAACAAAATCCAGGATTCCATGAAAATCTCATGCTTACAATGCTTTTTGTTCCCCCTGTAATATACACAGATGTGAGTGTGTGACCCTGAGCCAGCCCATGCCTGCTTCTCACTGCGCTCTGCCCACTCAGAAGGAAGCAGTGGCCGCTGCCCGTCTTTCTAGAGAGACAGCACGGCTTGCGCTTGTCTCCATACCAAGATCGGCCCCCTTCTCCCTCTGCCTTATGAGGTTTTCTGTAGAACAGGTTCCCAGAGGCTCTGCTCATCTTTTCCTCTGTGGATAAAATCACAATATTCAGACTTTTAGTCAGGAATGGCCTGTATTTTGGAAGCTGTACATGATAACATACAATTGGTTTCAATGAATTTGCTCAACACATTAACCATTTGTATGACTGAATTGGCCTCAGTTTTTGCACAGATGTGGCTTCCAGAAAGTTATAGTATTTTGGAGACACTGCATTGCTCTGGGCACCACACGTCTTGAGAAGAAAACATTGCACAGATCGAGAAGGGTAACGTCAGCCCTTGTGTCAACTCTCACGTCCTTTCCAAGCGTCCGCTGTGATAAACACACACACTTCCCATGTGGGGCATTGCTCCACCCCTGAATCTATGTTTTCTTCTTATAGTTTCTGCTCGATAATACTATATTGATCTGGTTTTGGAAGAAACACAGGTTTTTGGGTTTTTTTTAAGTCACATAGTAAAGTCTGGCTTTTGACTTTTAATGACACAATCTAAGTCAATAGCAAATATCCTTTGTCTTTGCATATGTGTCTGTGAGTATATGTAATGATTAATAATTAATACCATATATTGCAATCCTTTTGTTAGGAAGATCATGGTGTATACACTGGTGAGATGAAAGAAGAAAAAAGGAGAGAGGTCATCAGGGAACCCTGGATTTGGGTCTTAGCTTCTTGTCACCTGCACAACTTTGGAAAAGTTATCTTGCTTACCTTATACAGTTGTTTCAAGGACTAACTCATATAATCCATTTGACTATTTAGACCAGTGTGAGAGTAAGAATGTTAGGAAGTGACATCTAATATTAGGAAGTGTTGCTCAATTATCATTGCTACAGAGTTCTCGTTCCTGTGTTTAGGTGTTTCCAGTGTTCAGTAAACCACGTCTAAATGCAAGCTTCTTTTTGAGGATATCAGTTAGGGCATCATCCTTAAAACAATATTATGGCAAAATAGTATGTTTCTATGCTTTCTGGCAATTTCTATGTAATATAAAAATTTAAATAGAAGTCAGTTGAATGAAATCTTTCTTAACACTTCTTCTTCACAAGGATAACATTATTCATTAAACCTTTGATAACCATTAAATGGAATAAATTGCTATTCCAGTCTAGGAAACAGACAGAAATGAGGGCAATGTAGCTCAGAGGAGAACTCTTTGCTCATTGACCAGGATGATCAAGTCCAGGCCTTTTCTTTGCCCCTGATTAGCTGTGTGATTTGAAGCAAATTAATTCTCAAAATCACATTCCCTTTATCTGTAAAATAAGAGAAAGCATATCCACATCTGTCGGGGTCCCGCCCAAGAGCGGCATCTGCCGAGACCTGTGGAAACTGGCAGTGATCAACTGAAGAAATATAGTTAGAAGCGATGGTAAAAAAAAAAAAAAAAAGACAAGAGACATAGAGTAGAATTAAAAGTGGGAGCTCAGGGATCCATTGCCCATCATGGAATTCTGGCAATGGCCCAGAGTGTTCGCTCTACTCTGATTTTATTGAAGTCTATTTGCCCAGAGGGTAAGATGAGGGAGGGAACAAAGCAATTTCTCAGATTGATCATATCGGCTCCTATTGTTATTATTAACCTTAAGGGTGGCCTTCAGGAATCTGAAATCTGAGCTTTGTATTGGGAGAGCTTGAAGTCACACACACAGATGTCTAGGGAGGCGTTAAGCTCGCTAGTTCTCTGTGAAATAAAACACCACCAGTGTTAATCTCCTTGAGGGATCAGTGGGAGGGAGGCATTTTGCTCCCATCACCACCACAGAGGGTTCTCCTCCGTGATAAGGGATATAAGCTCTTCTGCCCATCTCAGAGCTCAAGCTACTCCCTTGGTCTCTGCCCCAGGCAAATGCAAATCTCCACAGTGGGTATCTGCTTTGCCTGTTTAATGATCAGGAAATGCCCTAGAAGACGTATCTTTTCTAGGACTTGCCATAATCTCTTCTATGGCCACTACTTTCCTCAGAGTGCTCACAGCCCCAGCAGGGTGTTTGTAAGCTGTATCCCCAAACAGGCTAGAATTTCAGAAAAGGCAAGAAGCTTGCTGGCAATGGCTGGCTTAAATGTAGACTAGCAGACTTTTCTTTGTTCTGACTCACCCAGCTTACTTTTCAGTTTTCTGCTCTTTCTGGGGGTGCTTTTCTTTGCCAAGAGTGGGATCTTTGGTCCCCAGCTCACATCCTTGGGTTGCTATGAGGGCTGAGATAAGAGTTGTCCAGTTACTGCTCTCATAGTATGGAAAAAAGGCACTGTTCAAGCTAAATTCCAGACTGCTCTTCCAAACTATGTTTGTGATGGCTTCGTCTTTTGAATGGTATCCACTGTCTCAGGGCAGGGACAAAGAACGGGCGGCAATGTGATCAAATGGGAACGGGTCAGGGGAAACCCTCTCATGATTCTATTCCTTTCACATCACTGCCCCTCAAAGCCCAGGCCAGCTGCTAAAAGTTATTAAACCTGACACTGTCCTTTTAGCTCCCTGAATTAAAAAAAAAAAAATTGTACTGCTATTTGTGATCAGGATTCTCTTGATTTTAAATAGTAGAAAGCCCATTGTAGGAGATTTGGGAATAAGAGGAGGGCTGGTTATCGGGCGTTGGGGCTTTTGGAAGCAGTGAGTCGGGGTGTCTCCTGATCTCCCTGCTGCCGGAAGCCGCATTCAGAGTTCTGATGAGACCCTGGGTTCTCTGTCTCGCAGCAGTTCAGTGCTCCAGCTTGACTAGAGATGTTCCATGTGGCTGTGGCTGTGAAAGAATAAACTCAAATCTCCTGTGATTCTTGCAATTTGTTACAATGAAGCAGAGCCCCAGACTTAGCACTAAGATAAGAAGGGTTTAGATTTGGTGGTTTTCTGTGTGTATTGGAGCTAAACTACAGAATACTTGCTGATCCAGAGCAATGCACCACAGCCATTACTTCAAAGGGCAAGAGAAAGCAATTTGGTCTTCCTGATAAATCTTTTTGTTAAATAACTCCCGAATACAGAAGGATTGTACCAGCTTACAATGCACTAGGTCCAAATTGTAAATAGGTTTAGTATATACAAAAAGCTTGGTTTTGCAAAGTAGACATGCTCTTTTTGTGAAAAAGAGTGAGAGTTCATTTACTCAACATAGAAAAAGACGTCATTTTGTTCACAGAGTAGACTGCCTGCTAGAAAATAGTAGAAAATTATAATTTTGGGTAATGAGAAATAGAAAGCATAAAATATAAAATTATATGATTAAAAATTACATGGATAATGGTAAAACTGGTACCTAGAAGAAAATTAAACTCCTTGTCATACTTGCAGTATTCTAAAAGTAAGCAAAAATTAGCCTAGGGTTAAACTGAATAGCTCCAAGTACAAAGATATGATCTCTCTCTAGTTAAAATGGCTTTTATCAGAAAGAAAGGCAGTGGTGAGTGCTGGCGAGGATGTGGAGAAGGGGCAGCCCTCATGCTGTTGGTGGGGATGTAAATCAGTGCAACCACTACAGAGAGCATTATGGGGCTCCTCAAAGCACTGCAGCAGAGCTATGGCACGGTGCAGTGAGCCCACTGTCGGGTACACATCAGGAGAATTTAGTATAGCATATCAAAAAGCTATTTGCCCCCCCCCCAGGTGTATTGCAATACTACTCACAATAGGCAAGATAGGAAATGAACCTATGTGTCCATCAACAGACAAACGGATAAGGAAATTGTGGCATATATACACAAGGGAGTATTACATAGCCTCAAAGAAGAATGAACTCCTGCCATTTGAAATGACCCAGATGGAAGTGAAGAATATTATGTTAAGGCTGGGCACGGTGGTTACAGTGCTGGCCACATGCACTGAGGGTGGTGGGTTTGAACCCAGCCTGGGCCTACTGGACAACAATGACAAATGCAACAAAAACAAACAGCAGGGCATTGTGGTGGGCACCTGCAGTCCCAGCTACTTGGGAGGCTGAGGCAAGAGAACCACTTAAGCCCAAGAGTTTGAGGTTGCTGTGAGCTGTGACACCACAGCACTCTACCAAGGATAACATGGTGACATAGTGACACTCTGTCTCAAAAAAAAAAAGGGAATATTATGTTAAGTGAAATAATAAACGCACAGAAAGACAACTCTCATATGTTTATCTCACATGTAGGCACCAAATATCAATAAAGAATTGATCCCAGGGAGACAGAGAATAGAAGGACAGTCACCAGAGGATGGGACGTGGAGCAGGGAGGGGAAAGAGGCTGGGGTGGTTAATGGGTACCAAAATAGAGTCAGGTGGTTAGACAGAATGAACGGTGCTTGACAGCACAACATAGCGGCTAAAATCAACAATAACTTGGGGTGTGCTTTAAAATAACTAAGAGTGGAACTGGAATATTCCTAACAAAAAGGAAAGTTAAGCCCCTGATTTGATGGATCCCTCAATTACCATGATTTGATCAATTCACATTGTATTCCTGTATCAAAACATCATACGTACCCTATAAAGATAGACAACCACTATGTATCTACAACAATTGCAAATATAGTATCTTTTAAAAGTTGAATAACTACTTCCTGAACATGGCATGTGGATTCAAGCATGGGTGATGGCTGATTATGGAGCAATTATGTCATTCTATTTTGGTCAGATCCCAATGAATGTTTTGTAGTTGTTCAAACCAATGAAAAGCAAACCTCTGACCCAGGTGTGAATGTGGACATAGACATTTCATTCTCACTTTATCTTCCTACATGGGAGATGGCATTCTATAAATCTGGTGCCTTCTTCTCAGAGATACTTTTAGAAATGATGTATTTCCTTTAGGACACCCCCAGTCAGTTAACTGCTGCTGGGTCTCCTCTTTGACCAAGGGTTTGGTTTTCATGTGCGGAAAGAATTTACCATATGTGTGTTCACTCTTGTTCCTCATTAAAGACAAAACAGAACACCTAACAAGGTTTGGTGCCTTTACTTCCAAAATGTTTCTTGATCTTGAGAACTTCAGGCAATTTGAAAGGAACCCTTGGACCAGGGATGGTGCACAGCTCTACTGCTGTGGGAAACTGTGTGATCCTGTGCAGAAAAGTACAGATAAGTCTGCCCAGAGTCACAGCTTGATTAATTCCATGCAGCCCACAAAATAAGAAATGAAACTCGGGGCCATTTTACAGAATGTACAGGGACCTGGGCCAAGCAGAATGGTTCCTATTTCCCTCCATTCTGCAAGCGTTAGAGGCTTGTGCAGAAATCCTGTCAATGACCATCCTTGCTCCTGTCTAACAGGCTGACGGGCCCCTTCTATTTTCATCATCCATGTGGTGTCTCCACACTACAGGAGAGAACAAGAGGGGGCTCTGCACCCCAAACCCAGGAGAAGACCAGAGGGGGCTCTGCACCCCAAACCCCAGGAGAGATCAGAGGGGGCTCTGCACCCCAAACCCCAGGAGAAGACCAGAGGGGGCTCTGCTCTAAACCCCAGGAGAGATCAGAGGGGGCTCTGCACCCCAAGCCCCAGGAGAAGACCAGAGGTGTCTCTGTGCCCCAAACCCCAGGAGAGGACCAGAGGGGGCTCTGCACCCCAAACCCCAGTGCAAATGAGGAAAAGTCAAGTTGTTACTTCTCCGTTATCTTCATTATTAAATTATCAACACAGCAATAGTAATGGTATTAATCACGCATACACACTGCATCCTTCTGTCCACATATTTTACCAGTTACTTTTATAACAGCTCTAAAAGTAGGTATTATGATTTTCACATTGTGGAACATGAAACTGAAACTCATGAAAGCTGAATAATTTGCCAACATCTCTGGCTAGTAAATAGTAGAATCAGGATTGAACATAAATACATCTGAATTCGAAGTTTGTGTTTTTCTCACCATGCTATTTTTTTATTTTTAAGGCTACCACCTTTAAAAAATGAGGTATAATTGATATTCCATAAAATTCACCCTTTTAAAGTATACAAGAACTAGCATGTTGCAAAGTTGTAGATGATCATCACTCTCTAATTCTAGAACATTCATCACCCCCCCCCAAAAGAAACAAGACCTATTAGTAATCATCCTCCATTTCCTGCTCCCTGTAGGTCCTGCAAACCTCTAATCTACTTTCTGTCTTTACCAATTTGCTTATTCTGGACTTTTCATATAAATCCGGTCACACAATAGGTGGCTTTTGTATCTGGCTTTTTCACTTCACTTCCTGTTTTCAAATTTCATTCATGTGGCACCATTTCTTTTTATTTTTGAGTCAGGTTTGCTATGGGTAGAGTTCCATGGCATTATGACAGCTCACAGCAACCTCAGACTCTGGGGCACAAGTGATCCTCTTGTCTCAGGCTCCTGAGTAGCCAGGACTCCAGGTGCCCAGCACCAGACTCAGCTAGCTTTCCCATTTTTAGGAGAGATGGGGCCTCACTCATGCTGTGTCAGATTCCTCAGCTCAAGCAATCCACCTGCCCCATTCAGCTTTCCAGAGTGTTAGGATTACAGGCCTGAGTAACCGCGCCCAGCCTGCAGTGTGTGTTAAGACTCTACCCTTTTTATGGCTGAATAGGGTTCCACTGCATGGATCTACCACATTGCACTTAGCCACTATTCAGATGATGGACATTTTATTTCTTTCTACCTTTTGGCTATTATGAATAATGCTACAATGAATATCTTGTATTAGTTTCTGTTTGAACACCTATTTTCAATTCTGAGGGGTATATATCTAAGTATGCTTTCTTACTTTAATTAAATAAATCTTGTGCTTTAGAGATTCAAATTCTGGATTTCAATTCAGAAAATATTTACTGAGTGTCCACCCAGTAAGCACCTCAGGTCATATAAAGGACAAAGGAGAGGCTGTCTGCCACCCAGTAAGGCCTGGCCACTCACAGTCTCCTGTTTTGCGGGTCAAGCATGGGCACAGGCACGCTCTTCTTCTTCCCTAACTGGGGAAAAAAGAACTTAATAAACAAATAAGTCTGAAATGGACTTATCAACAATGATTTGGGAGTTGCTAGATTATGGTGGAATTTTGACACTATTTTGTCAAAGGGAGCTGAATCAGATTCTCGATAACTGCAAAGGCCTTGAGATGCGTAGTTAAAAGTGCGTCTTCATACAAAGTGAGGAAGAGAAATATTAACTTTGATTAGGGGTTAATGACTCATGATCATTTAGTGGCTCCGTGTGTGTGCTCCTGTGGCCCTGTGCCGGCTGCTAGAGGAGTGGTGGAGCCTGGAGTCCCCGTCCCTCAGAGCTCCAGGGCCAGAGGACGCGGTGAGCAAACAGGGAGTGGGGAGGGAATCCAATAGAGGCCTTGTCGGGAAATCCAGGATGTCACTGGAGCCTGAAGAGGAGCCACTTCCCTTGATTTGGGGAGGCAAACCTGAGTTTCTAGAGAAGTGCTGGCCAGGCCAGACCTGACAAACGAGTGACATCAGCTCAGCAAGGAATCCACAGGGGCAGCTGAGCTGAATGCCTCTGGCAGGCCCACATCTTCATGTAAAGTTTAGTAAGACCAAAGGTCATAAGGGGTATGAGGGTGAGAAATAAGACAGGGATGGCACCTGGGAGCAGATCATTACAATGTTTGTTGAGGGCACTTTGTTGAGGGCACCAGAATTTATTCCAAAGGAAATGGGAAGCCATAGAAACTTAATTATATACAGGTAATGATATGATTAGATTTGCTTCTGGCTACAATATGCCTATTTGGGGACTGGGGGAGCAGAGACAGTTCAGAACCCACTGCAGTAAGCTACAGTTCTGACCCAGGGAGTTGGCTGTGACTATGGAGAGAATTTGACAGATACCTGTTAAATAGGATGTAGAATCTGCAAGGCTTGCTGGTTGACCGAAGGGCTGAAAGGCATGAAGACAGAGAAACAGCAGCCAGGCACCCCATATCTCTGTGCCCTTCCTCCTGGCGGCTTACCGCATCTCCATCTTGGGCGCCCTTCCCCATGGAGGCTTACCGCATCTCTATCTTGGGCGCCCTTCCCCGTGGAGGCTTACCGCATCTCTATCTTGGGTGCTCTTTGCCAGGGAGGCTTACCGCATCTCTATCTTGGGTGCCCTTCCCCATGGAGGCTTACCGCATCTCTATCTTGGGTGCCCTTCCCCATGGAGGCTTACCGCATCTCTATCTTGGGTGCCCTTCCCCAGGGAGGCTTACCGCATCTCTATCTTGGGTGC
>NW_003852531.1:4240684-4246832 GCF_000181295.1 Otolemur garnettii | reverse complement strand
CATCTCTATCTTGGGTGCCCTTCCCCAGGGAGGCTTACCGCATCTCTATCTTGGGTGCCCTTCGCCAGGGAGGCTTACCGCATCTCTATCTTGGGCGCCTTTCCCCATGGAGGCTTACCGCATCTCCATCTTGGGCGCCCTTCCCCAGGGAGGCTTACCGCATCTCCATCTTGGGTGCTAATCCATTGACTTCTGAGTGATGCTGCGTGGGGAAGCCTCTAAGATTTCTGGTTTATCTACTCTTACTATAAATCCTGCCCTTGGGCAGAGTCTTGTGGCATTCACGTCTTTCCCTGAGGGGGCAACTTCAATTGTGTTACACATTCCTTCCTTATGGCTACAAGCGCTGGGTGGGAAGGAAAGGCCTGGGGTTCACTGTCTCTCAGCTCCTGGCACAGGGATTCTGTTCTTAAGTACCTATTCAGTGTTTCTGAGAAATGGGATACGTCAGCCTCTTCCTCCAGCATCTCAGCTTTCCCAGCCTTTAGGGTAGGTTTGCATGGACCTGCCCACCACAGCACCATCCCACACTCCCTCAACCTTTACCATGCATTTCACAGCACCACAGATTTTAACTGCCAGCATTTGCATGTCTTTGATTAGGCTACTGGACCCACTCTGTGGCCCTGCAGGAGCCCAGAAGTTTTACAAAATTAATAACCCCCAAGGAGGCACTGTTGAGATGAAAGTTGGAACCCTGAGGCAAGCTCTCCTGGTCTCCCAGGTTCCCCAGCAGGTGGACCCCTGTGACCCACAAAGAGGGGTGGTCTGACTATGCTCACTTTATTGGCTGTCCTGCCTTCCCTGGCTTCTCACTTCCTTAATAGTTTTTTCTAGAATCAACTCCCATATAAACTATTTGGCTAAAAATCTACTGTTGGGGAATCCAACTCAAGGCATCTGAATTGTACTCATGGGTGGAAGACCACCCCAAAGTCAGGGACAATAAAGAAGATACTTGTGTGTGCTGATGGTGGTGCTGATGGTGAGTGACATTAAAAAAATCGGAGGTGGACATTGAAAGACTCCTTCTGTAAGCACCAAGACTGGGGTTCAAGAGAAGGTCCTCTGGGTAGTAGGTAAGTAGGTCTAAGAGGTGAAGAGAGAGCTTAGCTGGACCTGATCACTTAGGGGCACACGGGAAGAACAGGAAAGGGTGGGCAGCCAAGCACAGACTTTCCAGCAAACCTGCCATCCCAGGGCGGGCAGGAAAAGCTTTGCTAACTAAGGAGGTGGAAAAGGAGTGACCAGAAAAATGAAGAAAACCGAGAGGTGGGGTGGCACCAAGGGTGAGCCTTTCCAGGGACATGTAGTGATTCATGTGAACTGCAGCTCCATAAGCTCCTCCAGGCCCCACCGTGGACGCTGTGGGTTCAGCTCATCAGGCTCATCCATCATTTCCCCGAGTCTGTTGTTCATCTCCTGATTCTGCCACCAAGTTATTAAATTGGGGATTTTCAGAAATGTCATATAACTTCTTGCCTTCCACTCCCATAGCTGAAAGAACATTAGAATTATCAGAATAAATTTCCTACGATTTAGTTACTTGGTGGTTAATGCACTTAAATTAAAAAGTAAGGGAATTTTAGATGAAAAAAGATCACCTTTAATTTTTCATAACAATTTACTTTTTCTGAAAAATACTGCTTAAATATTCAAAATTAATGTTAACGAAAAACACAAAGATCAACTCCCAGTCTTTTCCCGCCTGGTTTGCGATGTGCACACTTATCATCTTTGTGTATTTTATAGAACACAAAAAAACAGAATATTTCCACAGCACTGCCCCACCCACACACACATTCATCACTTCTGCCCCCCAAGACCTCAAATGGTCATAGGACATTAGCAAAAGCAACCTCTTTGCTGCCTTTCTTTTTGACTTTCATGCTTTGCTGAAATGTTTAAGGTACATGTTTTGGTGCTATGATACCTCATGTGGTACAGCTTTCATAGCTTTTTTTTTTTTTTTGTCAAATGCTTAGAAAAAGAGGACTTTACATTTGCTTGCCTAAGTGGAAGGCAGAGTAATTTTGTGAGCTTGCAGGGGCCCTGCAGAGGGGGCTAGGTCTGCCATTGTAGGCTGGATTGGTTGTAGGGTAGGTGGTTGTAGGCTGGGTGGTTGTAGTATGGGCTGGTTGTAGGCTGGGTCAGTTATAGCCTGGGTGATTGTAGGCTGGGCCCGTTGTAGTCTGGGTGGTTATAGCCTGGGTGGTTGTAGGCTGGATCAGTTGTAGGCTGGGTTAGTTATAGGCTGGGTCAGTTATAGGCTGGTGGGTTGTAGGCTGGGTGGTTGGTGCCTTCCAAGATTTCACACAAGACCCAGAACTTCCCTACAGCAATGCTCTGCTTGTGTTTGAAAAATCTCAGGTGTGTTCAATTTTCTTTTTGAGTTTTCTTTTGTTTCACTTATTTGGAGAATTTCTTTGTGCTGTGGTTGGAGTAGCTGGTGGCCTGTGCATTTTACCTTTTGGAAACTGCAACATCCTTTTTCTTCGCTTCATATCCTGCCATGTGGTTGCTTTTGCTAATCTCCTATGACTGTTTGAGGGCTTGGGGGGCAGAAGTGATGAATGTGTGTGTGGGTGGGGCAGTGCAGTGGAAATACTTTGTTTTTTTCTATATGTGATATTTTAAGTCACGCGGGGGAGCCAGAGAGCAACCTGCAGAAAGGCGGCTTGTAAGTGGGCAGGGAGAACAAGACACCCCAGAGTCATACAGCTCAGGAATAAAACCAGTTTGTCCCTTACTGGCTGTGTGACCTTGGGAAAATGACTCCTCTGATCTGTAGTTTCTACATTTGTGGAAACAAGTAACCTCTTCCTGACGATGAGGCAGAGAAGAAAAGATTGGTTTAAACCACATGACAAATGGCAATTAAACATGAAAAAATGCTGAAAGTCACCTCATTAATCACCAGGAAAAGGCAAATTAAAACCACAGTAATATCACCTTACCCCTGTCACCATGGGCTTTATTAAAAAGTCCAAAAGCAATAGATGCTGGCATGGAAGCAGAGAGCAAGGATGCTCACACACTCTTAGTGGGACTGCAGATCAGTAGGGCCTCTGGAACACAGTATGGAGATTGCTCCAAAAACTACAAGTAGGCCTTTCATTTGATCCAGCAATCTCACTACTGGGAATCTACCCAAAAGAAAAAAGTCATTTTATCGAAAAGACACCTGCACTTTAATGTTGGTTGCAGAACAACTCACAGTTACAAAGAGTGGAATCAATGCAAGGGCCCAATAATTCACGAGTGGATTAATAAAATGTAGTATATGCATACCATGTATATTCAGCCATAAAATATAAAAAGAATGAATGCTTTTTGCAACAATTGGGATGGAACTAGGGACAATTCTCCATCAGGTCATTAGCTGATGACCACACATGTACAGAGAGGCAAGGAAAACTCAGTGGGAAGCCCAGAGCTGGGAGGAAGGGATGGGCAAAACCCCACCTGCCAGGGGGACAGTGAACGCTGTATGGGGACGGGAATACTTACAGTCGGAACTCAAGCATTACAAAGTGATCCTTGTAACCAAAACATTTGTACCTCTCAATATTTTGAAATTTTAAAAAAGATAAAAACTAAAAATAAAATAAAATAACCGATGGGTAAACTGAGCCTTCCTTTTGTCAATCTAGATTTGTTGGAATAAAACAGATTTTGAAGGTTAAATGAGGATCAGAGCAGAGACTTTGATATTCTATGAAGGTGAAAAGATCCGTAAATTTGTAAATGATGTAATTGTTTAAGGACAACTTAAGGATGGACAGTGGTACAAGGTTTAGGTTAGGGGCCAAGTGCATTGTCTCTTTCTTAAGTTTGGCAGAGATGTAGTTTTTGGACCAAGTAGGGAGGGTAGAGAGTCTCAGCTGGGCAGGACATCTTTCACAAAGGTCCTGGGGTGACCAAGCAACAGAGGAACCCTCGCCTGGCAGGTGCATGCTAAGTGGGCAGTGGTGTGTGCTGGGGGCCTCAGGGCCTCAGCATGGCTTCTGGGTATTACCTCGCCCACGTTGGGCAGCTGCTGAAGGGCTATGAAAAGGGGCTTCAGTAGTCTCACTCAGGCTTTAAGTGACAATTCTTCTTTCACTGGGAAAGCCGGGCTCGTTGCTCTGATTGTGCCTGGTAGCCCTTTCTGTGAGGGACATGGCTCAGCTGTCAGACCCTGCCCAGGTCAAGCCCTTCCAGGGCAGCCCGTGTCCCTGAATAGGTATCATCCATGCAGGAATGTAAATGCCAAGCCACCTCTGCCTGTCCTGGGGCCACCTCAGGGACTGGCCAGGACACTGGCCAACAGCTCAGCTGCTGCTTCTGCCCACTCCTCCTCCCCTTCTTCCTTTCTCCCTGTCCCCAACTCCCTCTTTCCCCTTGCTCCACCCCTTCCTCCTCCTCTCTCCCTCTCCCTCCACACCCCTTCCTCCTCCCTTCTCCTTCTCCTCTCCTTCCCTCCCCTCACCCACTTCTGCTCCCTTTACTCTCCTCTCCCTTCCCCCACTCTTTCCTTTCCTTCTTCACCACTCCCTCCTGGCACTCTCCCCTCCCCCCTTCACTCCTTCCTCTTCTCTCCTATCCCTCCTTCCAAAGGCCTTGCTCCCAAAAGTGTCCAGTGAACACTCTAAACTAGACCCTCTCTCTGGTTTGCTCCTGGGATCCTCTTCTGTGCCCTGTCCACCGACTCTTATCCCTCAGACGGAAACCTATCACCTGCCTCGCTGGTGGGCTGTAAGGAGGACACAGGTGAAGCGGCAAAGCCCAGCTATAGTGAGGGCACCTCCCTTTCACCCAGGCCTCAGAAGCAACTGTCTGGAAGCCGCCCTCTAGCCTTAGAAGCAGCAGGGAGGCTGGCCCCAGAGAAAGAAAGGGTACTTTCTCTTTTTCTAATCATGTTTTAAATGATTTTATAATGACTTGTTCTGTGTAGACTTAGGTTAGCCATTTTTCACCTTTGGGCCTAAATGTCTTTTCCCATTAACTGAAGAGGCTGGGTGGCCCTTTCATCTTTCCTTATTTGCTGATTCTGTATATTAGTAAAGTATACAATAAATAAGTGAAGGAATGTTATTAGATCCCCAGGATTATTTTCATTAATTAACAATGAAAATGATTTAAATGGTAGGTTTTGGTATATTTATTTATGAAGGAATATTGTACACCTCTTAAATTCTATCTTGTAAGAATGTATGATAAACACCATTATTATTTTAAAGCAAAATGCAACATATGTACAACACACTGTACACGAGAGGCTGGGCGCAGTGGCTTATGCCTGTCATCCCAGCACTCTGGGAGGCCGAGGTGGGTGGATTGACTGAGCTCACAAGTTTGAAACCAGCCTGACCCAGAGACCTCTTCTCTAAAAATTGCCAAGCATTATGGTGGGCACCTGTAGTCCCAGGTACGCGGAGGGGCTGAGATAGAAGGATCGCTTCAGCCCAAGAGTCTGAAGTTGCTGTGAGCTACAGCTATGGCACTATACCAAGGGTGACAAAGTGAGACTCTGTCCCAAACAAACAAGAAACACTGTAGATGATTTTATTTCCAACTCTGCAGATGTAGATATGGTGTAGAAATAGATATAAATAACAATAGAAAGGACTGTAGAATTCACATCAAAATATTGGACTTTGTCATGGTCATGGAATAGAAGTGAGTGGTTTAATTAGTCCTCAATATTTGTATATGTTCATTCTCCAGACTGTCTACGGTGGATATATTCCAGCACAAACACACGCATTTAAAATACGGCAAAAAGCCAGTAAGGATTTAATTTGCCTTGTTCCTTTTCAAACATCACCATTGATCCCGTGGCGACATTGAAGCCTCGGCTTTCCCAGAGAAGGGGAGGTGGCTGGGGAGGCCTCATGGTCAGCCCCGGGCTTTCTTCTGCCCTCAGAGCGGCACCTACTGAAAACCGGGCACAATGTCTCCAGGTCTGAGAACTGGAGCCAGCTGTGCTGGTAACAGTGAAATCCGGCCTTTCTCTCTATTAGTGACAAAAAGAAAAGAAAAGAAACCCAGAAGCACCAAACACTAATTCAAGTAGTGTCACCTTAAAGTTTTGGAGAGAAACGTAGATGGTTCCCACGTCACACTTCAGGAAGACGCACCTGAAGTCTCTGGGTGGACGGTGGCC
>NW_003852531.1:4233180-4240664 GCF_000181295.1 Otolemur garnettii | reverse complement strand
GGTGGCCGCTCCTGCCCCTCCTCTCCCCTGAGACCCGCGAGGGCCACATGCGGGGGTGGGGGGGGTGGGGGCAGCGGGGGGGGGCACCTGTGCCCAGCTCCACTGGCCGGCACTGGCAGACAACGTGCGAGTCCCTACTCGGCAGATCACCTGCATCTTAATTGAAAGGAAACGCAACCAAGGACAAGTATTTGGTTATTATTATTATTATTTTGGCCAGAGCTGGGTTTGAACACCCCACCTCCGGCATATGGGGCAGGTGCCTACTCCTTTGAGCCACAGGGGCCGCCCTCTAAGACTCATTTTTTTCCAATCAAAGTAGCCCAGTGCCTGGTGACTCACCTGCTCCCAGAGCTTCTGTTTGCTTTGGTTCCATCCAGGCTCAGGTGCTGACTCCAGCAGCCATTTCTAAGCTCCTTGCTGCTGACTTCGAGGTAGAAAGTCACCGCCTGAGTGAAATGAAGGCTTCTTGGGCCTGGGGATACAATTCCAAGGATTTCCGACTCAGAACCAGCTTGGCACTTACTGCTGCCCTGGGCTTTCTGCCCCACCCTCCGCAGAACTGAATGTGGACAGGCCGTGAATGGTCACGGGCGTTTCAGGACTCAACTGGCAATGCTGTGCTAAAGAACCAGAAGGGCTTCCGAGCCGTAGGATGCTCACCAGGGGGTGAGTTATGAACGTTTTGGTGTATGTGTATCTTGACGCTATGTACAATACCATGCATCTACGAAAATGATGATTTGCTCCAGAAAAAAATAAGGGGTCCAATTTGAGACATGACTCACCGGATCTATACCATGCCACTGTGTTAAGCTTCCTCTAATTTGAGATAATTTAGCGCCATTTTCAAAGATCTTGGGAATTCACTACCATAGTTGGATTAACCACAGGTAATGCAACCGGGTCCCAGCTTTCCAAGAAGCTTTTCGATGTAGTACCATACATTGGCATTAGAGGTCAGCGGCAGTCAACGTTCTGCTCCCACAGGGCCAACATCTTGAAATCTAGAACCTTCAGGAAAATGGATGAATGATTTTAGTGTCCTCACTTACAGCATTAATAACGCTCTCGGTAACTTGAATGTCCCTGATCGTTACAGTCTGTGATTGCTTCTAACACCATGATCAAGAATCCAACTATGTATTACACTATTAAGAGTCTTGGGAAAGGAAGCTCAGAATGGTGTATGGGATGGAGCCGAGAGCCTGGCGGTGAAATCTGCGGGTAGGCTGAGTGCAACCGGTTAAACACCTCTTGGGCCTCCTGTAAGGGCGCCTACTCCACAGCCACTGAAATAATTTTAAATGAGACCACAGTGTATTGACGTCACAAGATGCCCATGTGGTGTTGATGACTCAGAACCAGATGAAAGGAAAGCCTGTAAAATGCCGTCTCCTCCTGCACACACACATACTTATCTTTTTTAAATGGATTTTTCAAGTTCAGAACATAATAGCAATTATGTTAGGGAAAAGCCTTTGTGATGGGTTTCCAAGGTTGCTCTATACCTGCACATGATTGAGTCTTTTGCAACTTTAATTCTTTCGTAATTAAAAAGTTTCCTTTTTGATAAGGAGCAAGTGTCCCCTTTCAGGTGACCTCCCTGGGACCTCCAGGAGGCCTCAGCTCCTGCTCTATCTTTCTGGATGATAAAAACCATGCCACATTTATGCCTCTGTTCAAGTGGCAATCTAACTCTTCTCTGATTTTGTCTCCCTAACTCAAGTACAAGGAACTCAAGGCCAGGGAGTGAGTCTGTCTTTTACTGTGGCCTCAGAACCCAACAGGGTAGCTGACACAGGCAGGTGTTTTAAGGGCATCAGCTGATTGAAGGAGTCAAATGCAGGGTGTGGGAGTTCAGCTGCCCCGGGTCTGCTGAGTGAGCCAACCGTGGAGCTGTCCGTGGGGCCCCTCTCCTTTTCTCACAGGGCCCCCCAAAAGTCCCTCCACTCCACAGATAACAGTGTGGGAGTAACCCATCTGGGAGCTGGGCATAACAAGTGCAGGAGTCACAAGGGTGACAACCCTAGTGGGGTTAGGATAGGGTGTGAGGCAGATGGAGTATTGCTCAACTTGGATTTTGTCTCTGGGCTTCACATTATAAAGACCCTCTAACTTTCGGCAGTGCTCCCCTGAGCCTTCATGGCATCATGTGAGTTTAAAGCACTGTTGCCTGCTGGGGGAGGGGGCTGAGCATCAGTACTCTTGCTCCAGAGAGCAGTGAGCTGGGACATCAGAAGTCTGAGTGTACAAGTGACCCCAGACTCCAGCAGCTCCACTTTGAGGATTTTGTTCAAAGAAGGCAACATGGAAAGATTTTGCATCATATGGGGGCACCACTGAGAAAAAAATCAGGAATTGCCTCAGTGTCTGCCAGCAGGGCGCTGACCAGCAAAATCTGCCCCTGCTCTCAGCGTTCCTGCTGTGCAGGGTTCTGGTTCCAAGAATGAAAAGTACAGGAATGTATATTTTAAAAATAGACCTTAGATAATTTTCTACACCCGTGGTAGGGACCTGCCTCTTAGACACAAATGCAGCTGAGTACAAAGTGGGCATCCCCAAAGGAAAATCCTCATCTCAGATATGCATGGGCAAAAGTCCCTGGGTGTCTACTGCTGGTGGTGTATTACTGGAGACACTTCACAGCAAATCCTATCTATACATAAAATATATTTATATATACTTAGGCTTACCTGCGTTTTATAAAATTTAACAAGGAATTTGGATGACTTATGTAAAAAGGAAATGATAAAATCTAAATCAAAAAGCACTGACTTGCTTCTCGGGTGGGTGTTTGTAGCAAGGCCAGACCGAGCTGAGCGGTGACATGGGGGGAGGTGGGGGGTGCAGGGTTCTCAGCCCGCCGTGTCCTCCAGCCTCCAGCCTGGTCTCTCACACCCCCCATCCTGAAAATATGTCCCTCAGCTGGACATGGGGCTTCTGTTATCTTCAGTGTTACAGGTGACCTTTTTCCTGGGTCACAGAAAAATCAAATGACTAGATTGCTCTCAATGTCCTGTTTTTCTCTTGTTACTTTTGAAATCATTTAACCCTTGCAAAACGAAGTGTGTGTAAGGCAGCACTGTGTCTGGTTTAAGGTGGAAATGCAAATTCAGCTTTCGGGAGCTTAACCCAGCCATTATTTCCACCCAATCCACACATCACAAAGTCTGCGTGGACCTTCCATTTCTCTGGCTTCTGAGCAATTTGAGAACTACTAGTAAAATAGAAACTGCAGACTTTTAAAACCAAAGTCAAATATGAATTATAATCTCAACTTTTCTGAGTGGCATGGGAACAGAGGTGTCCTTAACCACTCTGAGCCTGTTTTACCTCTGCGAACAGAGTAATCATGACTGGTTGAAAGGCTGCGCATCAGAGTAAACTAGGTGGAGCGAAGCTCCCGGGTCTCTGCTACCCGTGGGAACTCAGTCACTGAAGTCCGTCCTCGTCCTGGAGATGGATTCCTGCCCTCCATAAGGACAGAGACTCTGCCATGATCAAGTTTTCCTCTGACACACATGCCCTGCTCAGCACCCTGCGTGCCCCACGTCCCCAGCACACGCACCCTGCTCACACACATCCCCAGTCTCCCTGGCTGTGCCTGTTTATCCAGTCCGGAGGCTTCCGCAATTAAGGCTCCTGCTTTCCACACCTCCCTTTCCTCACCTTAGGATGTTATTGATGGAACAGGAAAGGAAAGGAAGTCCTTCCACGTGGGGTTCTCTTGGGGTCCCTAAGCACCTGGGATAGGAGAGAGTTGAGGGAAAACATGTTTCTGATTTTCCCCAGAGAATCATGCTGCCTGAAAACGCATCTCGCAGCCTGAGGCAGTGCTGGGCACAGGGGACAGACCAGGGGGTCGTAAGCCTGTCTCCAGCACTGTCTAGGGGATGCAGAGTCCCTCAGAGGATCACATGCCCGGGACTGAGAGACGCTAAATACACAAAGCAGCAGAAAGTGCAGCATGTGGCTGAGAGCCCCACTGGATCCCAAGGTGTTTTCTCTCTGTATCAAAGTAACCTGGGTTGTCAAAGAAGAGCGGAGATGTACACCAGCGTTCCTGAGGGATCTGAACGCATCCATGTGCCCTAGTCTGCCAAACTCATAAGGAAGGAGCTCCAGGCACCTACAAGCGGCCGGGGTGACTTCAGGGAAAGGGGTTGGGGCAGAGAAGATGAGGAGTTGGGACCTGGTTGCGGAGGGGAGTGAGGCAGGTTGGTGGACGCTGAGGTGGGGATTTGGCCTGGACCTGGGAGGTCCTGAAGAGCTGGTGATGATCAGATAGGTTGGACCCTAGGAGAAGACCTTTGAGCATGACCATTCAACTTTGCCTTCACAAGTATGACCACAGGAGTCAAAATCTGCTTTAAGAAAGTGGATCATTGTTGTCTTTATTTGTAGTTAATACAGATTAAAGAACTCTTTCCCAAAATACTGACCCATTTGTTCCAAAATCAAAGCTAATGGCCTGCCAGTACAGTGCATCATAACAGTCCCCGGACTGACCATTCACAGAGCATTCATTACTGTTCCGGCATTCTCTGGGCTTCGGTCTACAGTCTTAGCTACCCTGCACTGTGATATAAACAGGGGACCACTGTGGTCTTTCCTCTGTCACGTTACTAACCCCCACCCCTACCCCCACCGCAGTTTGCTCTATTCTGTTTGCTCATCAGTTTTTCCTAGCAGTCAGAGCTTACCTGCTCCAGGGAAACCCTCCAAAGACAGAAACATGTGACAGATAGTCTGTGCTCTGTAACATCTGGAGCAGCGAGCAAGGCAGCAAGGCGAGAGGTCAGCTTTCCTCAGACGGTTACATCTAGTCAGGGGTTTTATTGTTTGAGATGAGGCACCCAGTAGGGGAAGCTGGCTGTCTCCACATGGCACACCCCATGCTCAGCTGTCACTGGGGGCCGTCTTCCTGCCTTTGTCCCAGCCCTTCTTTAGGGCTAGTCTAAAATATGACAGAGCGATCCACAGCCAGACGTTATCAGCCTCTCTGTTAGTGTGCCGCTACTGTGTGGAAGCAGGATAAGGCGGAAAGAAAGCTGCCAGCACGTCCTGTCACTGGGGAAGGCCGCCTGGACACCTGTCCTGCCCCCTCTCTGGCCAGGCCCTCAGAGATCACCTCCCTCTTACCAAAGCCTTGGTGGCCTTGGATTTGGTGATGCTGCCCATTTGTTCTTTAATAGATGCGTGCTGAAGGCCAGGCCCTCCGGCTGCGGCCCTTCCAGAGGGTTGATAAGACGCCTCCGCCCCAGGCTTTCCTTGGTGAAGGAGAACAAGAGGAGAATTTTGTCCATTCCGGGGGTCTGTCCGAGGGCACCCTGTCTGTCAGCTTCACACACTGTCTCAAAGAGCATTTGTATCTTGTGTCTTCCCAGCTGAGATAGATGCTTTTCTAAATCTTTATGATTCAGAGTTGGCTCCAGTCTTCTGAGCTCTAGTGGGAGAGTCCAGCTGGTTATTTAAGGTCACTGAAGGCACCTGATCCCACCCCATTAGGGGATGACTTGACTGGGTGGTCTTTTGGGGACTGGGGCACGTTGATGACCATGAGGATCTGTGGGCTGCCTGGCTTTTCTCACATCACCTCCTCAATCACATATAATAAATAATTCACTCGGCAGGCAAGAACCCACTGTACCCAAGAACATTATTACTACGATGTCAACAATACCAGGAAGAAACAGAACTCACTGATGGTGCTCTCCCTGAATGCCAGGCACTTCCAGGCCTTTCATGCACTTGGCCTGGTGAACAGGTGGAGTCAACACACGTGCGGATCTGTGGCAGTGCGTGTGGGCAGCACTTACCACGCCCATAGCCTCCGTCACATTGCATTAAAATGCTCAACAGTGGCAGCCTGATGGTGACGTCCTTTCAAATGTTTTTATTTTTTTGGGGGGGGGTGATATTTAAAAGTTTTTTTAAAATTTAAATTGGATTGGCCTTTACTTTTGCTAAAATGCAGAGGAGAAACTTTTAACCATCATGTAACTTTAAAAAATGGAAATGTACTTTTGACATATTATTCATTTCTTGTTTTTTTCTACTTGAGAGAGCATTAAATAAACTATATTGCAAAAAAAATGTAGAATTAAGTAAAATAAGCATATCTTCAGTTGGTGCCACTAAATGATCCTTAAATCAAATCTTGAATTGACCCTTTCTTGAAGACAGAAAAGAAAATATTTATGGCCTACCCAGGAGCCCTCCCAGGTTTCTTTCTGCCGTGTGGGGGGCATGCTGGACCCCCGTTGTTCTTCAGTACCTGTCTGCAGGAACGGAGCAGTGTCTGGTTCTGAGAGGTTACCAGGGAAGCAATGAGGGTGGTCTGTGTTGTTCTTTGTGTATTTTCTCCCCTTCTCTTCACCAAGGAGACCAGTCCCTCATCTTTCCTGACTTGAGTGTCCACACTGACACTGAGACCAGGAGGGGAAGGTCTTTGGAATTTCAGGAGTGGTGAAGACTTGTCCTCCCCAGGGCCTGTGATGGTAGGGACTTGCAGGCCAGAACATGATTACAGAGCCTCCTCAGAAGGCTGTACCTCGCTCTTGGGGCCCAGGATGGCCAAGCTCCCAGACGGCAGGACCTCCAGTCTTCCAAAGGCCATGTGCCCTGGCAGTGGGGATCCCAGAGGTGACTGGCACAGCCTGAAGAGACGGAGGGTCCTACAGAATATTTTGCTGAGCATGAGACCCCTGCACTCTTTATACTGACCAGGAGGGGGAACTAAGAAAGTCCTTTCACTGGGTTTCCCGCCTGCCAATCTCAGACAGCCTAAAATGACATTTACTTTAACTGAAAAAGAAAATTAAGTTCCCTGACTTGATTTTCCCCCCCAAGTTTGCTGATAAAGACTCGTGCCCACCCACCGCATATCTACATGTGCAGTCTGTGCGTCATTCCGGGGCTCGGTAGAAAGCTGACTTCTCCTCCAAAAGTTTTAGCCAAGGAGAATTCAGTGATGTGACTCTTCACTAAAGTGTGTGCACAGCTGAGGGAACCAAGGGACTTTGAGATGTTCGGAGAAAAGCAGCCATTCCCACCCTCTGCTTTCCTGCTGGCTGCAGGCTGGGGCCCCTCTGGGCAACTCCAGCCACCCTCAGTTGGCTTCATCTCCATTAAAATGGCAGTTCCATTCTGCAGGGCTGGCAGAAGACTAGCTCTTTGCAGTGTGCTAAGGTGGGGACTTCCTTACCTAAGTAGCCTAATTGCACAGGTGACACCGTGGCATATGTGCAAGTCTCACATCCAGGAGTAGGGGAGGATCACACAGGGTATATATACCAGTGGGTGAAAATCTTGAAGTTCACCTTAGAATTCCACCTCCAGATGGTCACAGCAGGGTCTGCACACTATGGGCTTCGTCATGATCGTCTCCTCTCTCCCTCTGCCGCCCCTTTTTCCTCTGCCTCACCCTCTCCCTGTCTCCCTTGACCTCTCTCTTTCTCCCTCTCCCTCTCTCTCTCCCT
>NW_003852531.1:4225190-4231277 GCF_000181295.1 Otolemur garnettii | reverse complement strand
CCTTAGCCAAGTGACATGGTTGCTATAAGAATGAGGCTTATATTAACAGTTTCAGGACCAGAGAAGAAAGGATACTCTTCTCCCCACTGAGGATTCTGAGGGGCTCAGATGAGGGCCACGTTCCCCTGGTGTATGTGACCATGAAGACAGAACTGTGCAGGAAGAAACGGGGTAAAACCAATTGTGTTTACGTGAGGGGCACTGAGTCATACAGATTCTTTAGCTCTTTTCAGTTAAACTCAGCATGTGGGAAACCAAAAGCACCTGACATCCATGGATAGAGGGAAGGGGTGGAGGGATGCAGGAGGAAGCAGCGGGGGAGGGTTCTGGGGAACCCAGAGGAACCAGCACCCCGGGGCAGCATGGCCCTTCAGAGAATGACACTTGGGCCACTGGGAAAGGCTGTGTCCCGGGCGGAGAAGACCAGCCCTGACCAGGGGTTGGGGGGTGGGGTCCTGGCTGGTGCAGCGTGGTCCCTACCACATCCTTCACATTTGTTCCCAAGTGTGAACAATTTGGAGACACCAAGTTCAGAGTGACCCACTGTAGCACAGGCCCTTAGCATGTTTCTCCTCTCTGGGCTCCTTTCCGCCCTGCTGAATACTAAATCTCTGCAGTTTTCAAAAAACACTCCAGGGCTCCCTATTTCCTGCCTGTTCAGCTTCCTGCCTCTCAGCTGACCTGTGAGACCCTTTACAATCTGACCTTGGTCGATGGTTCCAGGATTTTCTTCCACTTTATACATCTACCTCCTTCTTTACCATGGTATCAAATTTCTGTTTTCTAAGCCCACTTTCCCACACTTTCTCTCCTTCTTGATTCTGTCTCATGTTCCACCACGTACTACACTATGTGAAGTCTCACTGTTCCTTCAAGGTCCTGGCATAACAAAACAATAAACAAACAAAACCCCAGACTGTCCCTTTTGATCACCATAGGCCCTAGTCTCATCCTCCCCAGATACGTTAAATTCTTCTTGTGGATAATATTAATTCTGAGTTTCTGGCCCAATGCCCTGTGATCTAGGTTGTCAGTTTTCATGTACATTTTAAATTGAGGTCTCCCTGAGGTAAGGACTTGGGGGCTGGTGACCTATTTCAGAGGGTCACAGTGTGAAAGAGAGAGGGAAGGAGGAGGGTGAGGCAGAGCCGTGATGCCCTGCCATGCCTGTGGGGGTGAGCAAGTTGCCACATGGGCGTCCGTCCGGCAGACAGGGTCTCACCCACAAACCCTAAGGACCATGCAGACATGTCTCAGAGGGGCCCACAGAGGACAAGGAGCCCAAGGGAGCCTTGACTCACTGGCTCTCGTCCACCACCAGGGATGTCCCTGGTGTCCCCGGGGCTGTCATCCCCCTGAGCCACCAAGTTGTATGTATCTGTGAGGGAGAAAATGGGGAGAACTTTCAGGCAAAGACCGCAATGTGGCACTTCTAATAGGAAGCCACTGGCCAGCAGAGTAGGTGAACGGAGGTTGACCGGTGGGGCACAGGGCAGGCACCACCCGGGGCTTCTCAAATCCTCTCCATGGCCACAAACCAAAATTTTGTCCTTTCTGGCTCAGTGCCTGTGGCACAGTGGTTATGGCGCCAGCCACATATGCCGAAGGTGGCAGGTTTGAACCCGGCCCTGGCCTGCTAAACAATAATGACAACTGTAACAAAAAATAGCTGGGTATTATGGCAGGTGCCTGTAGTCCCAGCTGCTTGGGAGACTGAAGCAAGAGAATTTCTTAAGCCCAAGAGTTGGAGGTTGTTGTGAGCTGTGACGCACAGCACTCTATGGAGGGCAACAGAGTGAGACTCTGTATCAAAAAAAAAAGAAAGAAAGAAAGAAAAGAAATTTTGTCCTTTCTGTGTTCCCCACAGCACTTGGTTTTACAGTCATAGGCATCCGATTACGCCTCACTGGTGTGGAATGGATACATGGGGGCTGGAGAACACCTTCGAGTCAGTGGTCTTTCCCTCTGCTAAGTTGCTGGCACCCTCCTTCCTCGGGGTCTCTGCTCTTGGCTCCATGGCAGACTTTCTGCCGACTCAGCCCCTCATCCTCTGACCAGGCTTTTCACATCTCCATGGCCAGCATTGCTCCTCTTCTCTCCCTGGGCCTGCTGCCATCCCTGAACTTACTCTGACTTTGTTCCCTCACCCAGAGGGCCTTGTTTTTAACTGTCCACCCATTAGGGCCTAGTTGGGGCCAGGCCTTGTTCCAGGAGTGAGAACCCAACACGCATGGATTCACCTTCTGTTGTTAACAAACCAACAAATAGAAATATAAGATAATGACAATGATAAAAAGGTTGAGGAAAAAATTTATTAAAAGGAGAGTTGGGGGCTATTATGGATGAGATGGCATAGCTCATGCATATCTAAGGGGCCGGTTGTATTGGAGTCAAGATCTATCGCTACTTCTAGTTGAGAAAACTGAGTTTAGAGAGTGGCTTGTCTGAGGTCACACACGTAGGACTGTGACAGCAGGAATTTGTTGCCAGGTTTTCTCATCCAATCCCCAACCTGCAAAACCTTTCCCAGGAGAGTCAGGAGGGTGGAGGGGCCAGAGAGGTAGAGGCTGAAGTTATCTCTAACCATGAGGGAAAAGGAGAATTTCTCCTCTCTTTGTCTTCGGAGAACACCGTGTCTCCATAATATAATGTCCCTGTAATCTCATGTTTAAGATCAAGAGGCATTGGCAAGTTCCAAATGATAAAAGAATCAATCATTTCACAGGAAGCTTGCCCAGGAGGAGCAGAGGCAGGGACAGAAATCAACCCGTGCCTGACGTCAGGCAGCACAGCGGAGCTGGCGGAGGGGCTGCTACCGGGGGCAAGGCAACGGGTGTAACCTGAACTCTGATTTCCTCTCGCTCTGCCGTATTCGGGCATTTGGGCCTCAAATGTCGCACATGAGAAGTTCTTTAAATTTCCCAGCTTCCTGGTTATATGATATTGATTAGGCTTTTTATATTTTATGTCCTGTAATTTCATTTTCAGGTTCATAAACTATATAGTACCAAACCAAGGCTGTTTCATATACAAAGAGACTTTTCAAAACCTTAAAAACAATTCCATTTTTTCTTCAGCATCGTCTTACAATAGCTATACTGGCTTAAAAATGTCTTAAGGTGCTTCGTCAGGTGATTTCTTTAGCTCATTTAAGTCATCCGCGAGTCCCCGGAGCTCATGCTTCCCATCCCGACACACACTGACCAGCTGCGTCGGGACGTGCCGGGTCCGTTTGGGTTTGCAGACGTGTTCACTGTGTGAAGGGGGCTGTGCGAGTTCTGGGTAGTTTCATGGGCACTGGATTTTCGTCTGTCTTTCTCTACCTGGTAGAATCACACTCCACTTTTGGTGAAGGAAAGAAATGAGAGAAAATAGGCTTCAGGGTCTCGCTCCTCCTGCGGAGAGCAGGTCTATGCTTGCCACACGGGCGTCCCTCACCCTGCAAACCCTGCCTCACGCCATGCTGAGGAGGAACAGCAGACTCGACCCATGGGGACAACGCGGTGGAGAGAGACAATTGCCCGGGGAGGAGGGGAGTTAGTCTCCTAACTGCGTTTTTATTTGTTGTTAGCACCTGTCCTCACAGATCAAGGCTACCATTCTGTGGTGTCTCCTGCTTGAGCCCCTAAACTCTTGGGCTGTCAGTGGGGACCCCTAAGTGGCCGTGGTTACACATGTCGTCAGGTGTGCTGAGAGACATCTGAGACACCCTCACTCCGAGATTAAGGAGAAACCTAAACAGAGGCCGCAGGCAGGATTCTGCCTTTCTGCTGCTTTTCCCACCTCAAAGAAGAGCTGGCCTTTGAGGTTTCAACAGATCGGGGCGACCCAGAGCCCCGGGGGGGAAGCAGAAGCCGCCTGCTCCCTGGCACATGGGCGTAGAGGCCTTCTGCTGATGACATATGAGCTGTTGACAGCGCTGCCAACGTCTGAATTAAAGTTTATGTACTGACTCACAGGCGAGGAGAGAATTTTAGAGTCAGGGTGTGAAAGTTCTTTTTCTTTCCACATTGGAGGTAATTCCAGGCGAGTCCTGCTGCCGGGCTGCTGGGCTGGCAGGGAGCTGGCCCCGAGGTTCACTGCCGTTCCAGGCGACCCTCTCCCTGAGAGCTCTCCCGGTTTTCACACAGAAAACAAATCATGCCTGCCCCTCGGGTGAAGAGGTCGGAACTGAGCCATCCTCCCCTCCACTTGCAACTCCTCCCCCACGTGCCCCGAGTCCCCGTTTGATGTCACCTTCTACACACTTCCCCCAGGTTGTCGGCCTCTCTCCAGCTTCTCTGTCACTGCAGCTCTCATCAGAGGTACTTGGATGGCCTCTAACTGGTTTGCGTGTCCATTTTCTGTCCACAAGGAGCTTTAAACACAGGGTTGTGCAAGTTCACCCAGTAACTCCAATGTGCAGGACCTCTGTGAACTGGCCACCTGAGGGTCTGCATCAGGGTCAACACATGGAAGTGGCCAGCATAAGGAACCAGGCCTGCTGTACTAATACGTACGTGTGGCGCATGTCCAGTCTGTGAAAATTAGGTCAGCTTAAGGAGAAGGTCGGTGTGGGGAGGTGGTCGGCAATGGAGGCTCTAACTGTGGTTGGCCTGAGGTGCACTCTAAGCAAGGGTATGTTTTAAACGTCCTCCCCCTGGTTGACACGTGTACCAGGCTTGAGAGGCACTGGGCCAGACACATGTCCCAGTCTTTAGATGGCATAGCCCTTACCAACCAAACCACTGGGGTGTTGTTCTATGTGACTTCATCTGGGAAGCCTTCCAAAGTCCCCCAAATCAAATCTGTTTCCCAATCTTTTCCTTCTTACAATATCATAACTGGATATTCATAAATGTCATTTTCATCTAACATTGATCTCAGTGACCACACCCCCCCCCCCATGTTAACTGCTGAAGCTGTCTGTGGCTAGCAGAGTGGCTGGCCTGGGCTGGACATTTCAGTGTGAACTCCCTGAGGGAGGTGCTACAGGGGCATGCAGCCCTGTCCCGAGTGGGGAGGACACAGCTCACTCCAGGGACTTGTCCTGGTGCACCTTTCCATGGCAACAAGCTGTGGGCTGTGGGACCATGGGCGGGAGCTTAGTGAAACTGGGGTGGGGAGAGGCAGAAAACTGTGAAGGGAAGAAGGGCCCAGTGGAGGCTGAGCCATTGCTAGCAGGACCATGCACTGCAGAAGGCCAGGCTCAGAGTCACAGGACTGGAGTACAGCCAGCAGCAGCCACCACGCATTTGCTGCAATATGACCATGACATTTGAACTATTGAGTAACGTGACTTCTCCAGAAAATGTGTTCTGCTTGTGTCGTACTTAGCACCCGGACAGGCACTGCATCCATGTTTGATGGGCATGGTCTTTAGAGAACATCCATCCCACAGATCTACTAAATCGGACAGGGAGAAGGGATGGGCTGTCCTTCAAGGGACAGTTGGCATGGTGATTTAAATCTGGTTCTCTAGACTCAGAAAGACCTGGATTCAAATCCTGTTTCCACCAAATACTTCCTATTGGCTTTAATCAAATTGTTTAATCATTCTAAGCTTCCACTTCCCTTCTTGTCCATAGATTGGATAATTTTAGCAGATCCCTAGGAGGGCTCTTGGAAGGATTATTGGAATCAGCCCTCATAAGAGGACTTTATCCCACTGCCTGACACTTGGTAAACTTCCAATAAATGCTCAGCAGTTTAAAATAAGGAAAAACCAAGGTTCCGTACAACAGCTGCTTTTGAATATTGATGTGTCTGATCATGCCAACAGGCAAGTACAGCGGGGTGGGATGAGCCAGTGTTCCCAGCCATGTTTCTGATTAAGAATAGCAGTTTGCTATCGCAGTTCAAAGGAGAGCCAATCTGGGGGTGTGGTCTCCAACCTGTCCTTCTTCTTTCCCTAGATCCCGCCCAGGAGGAGTCAGGGCAGATCAAAAGGACTTCAGGGCAACATTCTGCTCAGTCTGGTGAATGCCTTTGTTCCCTCCTCTCTGGCCTTTTATCTGGGCTCCCACCTTTCAGCAGGCCTGCGGTGAGGGGCATTTCCTGTCAGTTGTTTCAGATGCTGGGGACAGAGGCTGCAAGATGCAAATATTC
>NW_003852531.1:4217269-4224984 GCF_000181295.1 Otolemur garnettii | reverse complement strand
GTATGTTGAGGGATGGGTCACAGCACTTGGGACACCCTTCCTACTGCAAGAGCCAGGAGTGTGACCCATGGAAATAACAGAGCACGAATGCTGTGTGTGTGTGTGTGTGCGTGTGTGTGTGTGTGTGTGTGCACCTGTACATTTGTAGGTCTGCTGGTACCAGTGAATGCGCATGTGTGTGAGTGTGTGTACCTTGGCCTGGGTTCCTGCAGACACGTACCCTGAGGCTAGGATTCAAGTGCAAGAAGTTTACTCCGGAGATAATTCCATAAATCCTCTGTCACAGAAGGGGACCCAGTGAGATAGAGTAGGGCTGCAGTGTTTTTAACTTACAGCGCACTCGAACCCATAGTTAAGCTTCCACAGCACACTTAAATTATGTTGATCAATAAAAAAAGAGTAAAAAAAAAGAATAAACTCGCTGTGCTTTGAAATTCTTTGGAAAATAATTTAATTAATGATTTTTAATTTTTTCAACACACAGGAAGATCCTCTGTGGCACACTAGTGTGCCTCCGCACATTGGTTAGAAATCACTGCTCCACCACCCAGTGTGTGGGCAGTGGGAGCTGGGTTCTTCTGAGGACTGTGGGAGAAGGTGCAGAACACGTTTAAAAATTATATCCATCTTCAAACTTCCTGTCTGCTATGGCTTCTAGCTTAGCCGGTGGCCTAGGAATAAGCCTACAGGTAGACCCCTGGTGACAGCAGCCTGCCACCTTCAGCAGGGAGAGGTGAGCGTCTGCGGAGGGAATGGGTGGATGCCGTGTGCAGTGAGTGTGGCCAAATATTTACATGCAGAAATGGTAACCGCAGGAAGAGAGCGTCACTCTCACACACGGAACAAACAAGCAGTGTCACAGTGCCTGGTCCCTCCAGCTCAGTCATATGCTCTTCTTATTGTTCTTAATCTGACTCCTTTTCATTCATGAGCCCATCCTTGCAGTGACTCTCCTTCCGTAGCTAAAAAAATAGAAAACAACCCCAGGTTTAACATGACACCAGGAAATTGTCTTACTTAGCTCTGAATGCTAATCAAGTTGGGGGATTTTGGGTTTTGTCTCTCTTTTTAAAACTGAACCCTCAAAACTTAAGTCCTCAAAAAGAAATGTCAAGAGAACATAAGGAGAGAGAGAGCAGAAGAAATTCCTCCCTGGCCGCAGAGGCAGGGAACTTAGCCGCTTAAGACCTGCAGGCAGCGTGTGCATCCCTGCCCCAGGCTGCCCTGTCCCAGTGACCTCTGAGCAGCCGAGCCGGGCACATGTGCTTCCCCATAGACACACAGCCTCCGCAACCCACACCTACAGCTCCCTGGGTTTGAATTTCAGTTTCACATCAGTAACTTTTCTAAGTCTTAAGTGAAATAAGAACAAGTGATTTTCCTTAACTCCTCCCAACAACGTTTTTTTGGAAATATTTTCTTTTTTTCTTTGGATTCAAAGAAGATTTAACAGCTTTCCTTCTAAAATTAACATACAGTAAAGTTGACTTCTATTTCCTGGTGTACAGCTCCATGAGCACGAACCTATGTGTAGGCCCCTGTGGCACAACTGTAACACAGTGTGACATCTTTTAAGATTCTACTCAGGGCAGCACCTACGGCTCAGTGGGTAGGGTGCTAGCCCTATATACCAAGGGTGACGGGTTCAAACCCGGCCCCGGCCGAACTGCAACTACAACAAAAAAAAATAGCCAGGCGTTGTAGTGGGTGTCTGTAGTCCCAGCTACTCGGGAGGCTGAGGCAAGAGAATTGCCTAAGCCCAGGGGTTGGAGGTTGCTGTGAGCCACGGCACTCTACCGAGGGTGATAAAGTGAGACTCAGTCTCTCCAAAAAAAAAAAGACTCTACTCAGATACACATTCATCACCTTCCTCTTCACTTATCTTACTGTACCTTAAGAAAATATCTAATTGGCATGAACCAGCATTTGTCCTGGTCTTTCCCCTAAGAACCCAATGAAGTCAGTATTTAACTAATAACAGTAAGTTGATTTAAAAGCTAATAAATGAAAGCATAAGCATGATTCAGGCTGGGGAAAACTTAGGAGGATGAGATGACCAAAGCCTTGGAAATGATATTTTCTCCATCTTGTCTGGAATCTGAATGATCCCACCTGTGCTGGGAGTGGTCTAAAGTGGAGCCTGTGGGTCACCCTCTGGGGAACGGGAGTTACAGTATGTCAGAGTCAGGCTGCTTACCAGCCATGGGGCGCTGTGTGCCTCCAGTTTCGGTTCCAGAGGCAGCCAGTGAAAGTCAGACGCAGTGCGCTGTGAATGAGGCACAGATGCCCACCAGCGGCCGCTTCCCCAGAGCCTCTCATGCAAAACTGGATTTTTATATAACTTGAAAAGCGTGACTGTGGCAGACAGCATTGTTCATCTTCTGTGTTATGGTCAGCTGTAAAACAGAATGAAGAATTCTTTTCCTTTGAAAGACAAAATGTTTATCTTCTAATTCTTTGTTCTTCTTCTGGCCTTAGAAATTCGAACTCCCATCTTCACTTCCCTTACACTTTATATTTAAAATTCTAATTTAAAATAAGAAGAAAGCTGATGTTTTCCATGTCAGCTGTCTCTGACCTAAATGGTCCACATCAGAAACATTAAATGACTGAGCCATATCTCCTGAGGCTGTGATATTAAAATATATATATACAGGGTCCAACTCCATTTGTGGTTGCTTTATTACTCACAGGAAGTATCTGAGTAGTGAACTGAGAAAGCTCTAGACCAGAGTTTTTCAACCATTTTTAATCTCTCCCACACTTGAACCTATAATTAAACTTCCGATTACACTTACGTTCGTTAAAAAAAAAAAAAGTAACATAAAGCATATACTTACCGTGCTTTGAATTCTTTTGCAAAATAATTTAATTAATGATCTTTAACAATTTTCAAAGCACACTGGTTGAAAATCACTGCTTTAGACCCAAAGACGATGGGGCTATGTTCTACCCAGTTTTTGTCACCAAATTCTTTTTCTGGCCTTATTGAAGTCCCTGCCTCAGTCAGAATTGCCTTTTTTTTTGTTTGTTTGTAGAACACTGGATTGGACCCGACACTTTTTTAAAGTCTTTCTTATCTGAGAGCGTGCGTGGTCCTGGCTTCTTTTCAGCTTGCAGGCTTTCCTTTCCCACCGAGAGCAGGAAGGAGCCCTCCGAGGAGCTCCCTCTGCTCAGGGAACTGTGGAACTTGCGGTAGGGTAGAGCCTGCAGAAGAGGCGGTAGCTCCCCAGCTCCCCCGTGGGGACAGCTGGGCCGAGAAGTTCAGGCGTGCCCTCCAGATCGAGCTCAGAAGCGGAGGGGACAAGCAGAGCAGCCACCCAGGCCCTGCCTTCATGCCCACTCTGCCTCTGGCCACCCCTTGCCTTGCAAAAACAAATGTCGTACAGGAAATGACATTCCGAGTCCAGGGACCCCGGGATCATTTATTTTTCTAAGGTGTCTCAGGCAACTAATGTACTTCGAGTTCGGAATGAACTCTCTAGAAGCAGCAGCCCCCACATGAGGGAAGTTCTCCCAAGTTCACAGGCTGTGTGAGCGAACTGCACGTCCGTAGCTGTTTGCCAAGGGAGCAGCGGCCATTCAGGAGGCTAAAAAGTCGAGAGGAACCGGGAACTGGGGTTTGGGTTGTTGGAGAAGCAGGTAAACGGGACACAAAGACCTGGATTGTATTTTTCAATCGGAAAGCGCAGGCAGGGACAGGATATTCGTTCCCTGACTCCCTTTCCGGGGCCAACAGGCAGTGGTTGTGTCCGACGGCCCCTTGCCAGCTTCCCACCGGCGCTGACTGCAGAGAAAACGGAGAATCAGGGGACATAGTGTCCCGGCTGCGTGTTCTTGTGAATGAGGTTAACCTAAAACATTTCTGCTTCTGTTTTAACACCTGCTGTTAATTTAATTCAATTCCAAAAGTATGTATTCAGGTTATGAGAAATAAAAATATAATTCATTTTACAAAAAAGAATATAGACACCGCTACATTTTATTGACATTTATAATACACCTATACTTAGTAGAAGCATTTTAATTTCATATGCTGTCAAAGAAAAAATGTTGTCAATTAAATGTGGTACAAGCATTTCCCATTTCTCAGCATTTTAATTGTATAATTAGTGAGTTTTAAAAGACTTGTTTAGATATAGATTTTTACCATACATCAGTCTTTTATGTACAGAAAAGTGTAAACCTAAGTTAAATAAATAGGCGGGTGCTTTTTAAAAAATTACATTCTGAGTTTGACCTTTTGGGATGGCTTTTCAACTCAGAAATATTGATGTTTTTACGGGCTGATTTTTTTTTTCATATAGTAAAATCCTCCACACTATTGGAAACATTGGGGACTGAGTATTTCTTAAAAGAATCTTCCACTGTGGAGCATGTACAGAAGTGACGATCATATCCTTACTACCGTCTGGCTGCACAGAATTATAAAATCCATTCCGATTTCAGGGATGACAAATCGTTAAAACAAACAAACAAAAACCAGAGTACTGACACAGAAGGTAGGCATATAAATAAATTGTAAAGCTTTTTAAAATAACAATCTGTCACGATCACATGCTCTAAATCTCCTAGAGACCCAGCTGAGCTCTAAGATCTGATCCCTCAACCTCACCCCAACTCCGGGCTCTACCACCATCCTCATCTGTCCCCCAGCCTCTCAGTTGGACTTCTTTACCTTGCTGCCAGACCTTTGTACAGGCCTTAGTTTGCTAAGATAATGTCCCTCCCTCCCACCTGCTCCCGATGCACAGATGCTTCTGTCATCTCTCCAATACCCTATTTTTGTCACTAACTCTGAATGTCTTCCCTTGGAGCCCCACTCTGTCCCCAGTGCCTGGTGTAGACACCTCCCTAGTGCTTGGATCTCTGTAACCTGACAGTATAATTGCCCAGGGATCTGTCTGCATCCACCTTTAACTAACCACTAGGCTGTTACATCGAGCGTTAACTAGGCAAAAGGCGGCTGCATCTACTGCTAGCTAGCCAATAGGCTGTTACATCCACTGCTAACTAACCAATAGGCTGTTACATCGACTGTTAACTAGCAATAGGCTGCTACATCTACTGCAAGCTAGCCAATAGGTTGTTACATCCACTGCTAACTGGCCAATAGACTGTTACATGCAAATTGCTTACCACAGTGGTACAGGTGTTGAGGTTCTCAAAAATGCTAATTAATGCTAATTAGAAGTCATTTGTGATTTTTATAAAAATATTTACTTTAAGTATATATAAAAATGTCATTTGTCATTTGTGATTTTATAAAAATATTTGCTTTAAGTATATATAAATAGGCATAGAATAAATAATGTAAGCATAATAAACAGAAATAAACAACATGAATAAATACATATGTGTAGCAAAACACACTACCATCAGCAACACAGGAGCAAGTACCTCCCCCCCCACCCCTCTCCACCTACAGATCCTTCCTCTTTGGACCAGTCCTTGTTATCAGGGGTGCTTCCTTGTTTGCTTTTGCCACTTCCTGTGGTGTAAATGTTCCCACCAATTTCAAGCCTCCAGTGGTTTAAGGGATGACTCATTAAATTCCTGAATATTTAACAGTTAGACAAAAATCCATTGATCTTTCCCTGTGAGAAATCTATCAGTGCCTTCTTTCTTCTTGCTGCTTCTTCACAATGCTGGATAGTTACAGTCTTTTTAGTTTTTTTTTTTCTTCTTTTTGCCATTACAGCTTTTATAAAGTATCCCTATTTCTTACCTTTACTTTTTGTCAATTAAGCCATTGTTTTTCTTGGTCACTTGATCCCTAACTGCTTCTACACAGGAAAAAGCCATTTCCCATCCTCCCCTCCATTTTCACTCTTCTTCCCTCTAGAACTTTACATGTCAAAGTCATTAGCATTTGCCTATGATTTGTTCACAGTTTGGGTGGTTAAAATCATGCCCCTTTTTAATTTGTTTTCTTTCTGGAACATGACTTTAATATGTAGTTTTTGTTTGTTCTTCCTGAAGTCTTTACTTGCTATTGCTTATTTCTTGCTGGAAAAAGAATGATGTGTCTCCTCATACTTTCAAGTTGTTCCATCTTCTCATCTTCCGTTACATGGTGTCCTCCCCACCCCACCCCCACCCACATGCCCTTCACATGCACCCCACTTCTTCTTTAACTCAGAGCTTCTTCCCAGAGTCTGGGTCCCTCCGACCCAAAGCTGCTGACACCTTGATCTCTGCCTTCTAGCTTCCATGATTGTGGAAAATTAGTTTCTATTGTTCAAACCACCCAGTCTGTGGCCCTTTGTTGTGGCAGCCCTAGCAAGCAATACAGAACTCGGGCAAGTGTTGCTGCTGTGAATGTTCTCACCCCTGTCTATTGGTGAGCACTGGTACAGGTTTCAGCTAGAAGTGTACATAGGAGCAGACTTGCTGGTCAGGCAGTGCGCATATGTTCAGCTTGAGTAGATGCTGTCAGGGAGGCATCCACTCTCACAGGTCCTTCTAATCTCCCCACAGCCTAAGACCACCCTACCTGCAGTGAGACTCCTGTCCTTCTGTGCCCTCTGATTTCCTTCTCTTCTGTGTCCTCATTGCTGGGTGTCTCACAGGGCCCCCTGTGCCATCCTGTAATCAGATCTGTCCTGGTTTCCTAAGTTCAGGCTTTTTTCCCCACATTTCTTTGATTCACTGATTATCTTACGCATAGGGTGATAATTTCCCTTTCATCAAAGCTTATCTATCCTGACCTCAGCTGGATGACAGTGAGTAACTACGAATTAATCAGATAAATTATTCAGTACAAATGGGATAGCCTTCCATCCCTAACTAAACTAAAAACTGGGTGTTTATAGTTCCACCCCATTAAGGTTTAGCAATACTGGACAGTCTATGGGGAGCTTTCCTATATGAGACATTTTCATGCTTCTCAAAGTCGTGACTCTCCCATGAATGAGGTCACTTTTGGACGTGGAAGGAAAGTTCATAGAGTTTCACTTCTCCCTGCTCTGAATTTCTTCCCCACATGTACAGATACATTCATTTTCATGCTCATTTTACCACATTTCATGCTGACATTTATTCAGATGTTCAAGAGGTTTAAGATAGAGTACAGTGGTATTTACACTACCCAAAGGAAAACTCCAAGTTGCAATGAGGCAATGTTGCTCATATTACTCACGAATCCAGACAATTACAATCTCAAATATGTGTGAATTAATTCCTGGGATGTATAGGGGGAGAGACAATCTCCCTAAAAAATTCTTCTTGACTTTGGGAGGCAGTTGACTCTATGGGATGTCAAAAAACTAGAATAAGAACCTACTCTCTGCAAAGCTCAGATAGCATAGAGGACGGGGCAGGGAGTGTGGCACTGACCCTCGTCCAGACCCTGCGTGTGGACATGTGGCAATGAGTTTTATAGGTGTCACCCTTTTAGCTCTCACAAAGCCATCCACTGGTTCCCTCACTTTCGTCAGGAGGAAAGCAAAGTTCAGAAAGTAGCTTGTGCTAAGTAGCTTGTCCAAGGTCACATATCCCTTTTCCCATGGACCCGGGCATGTCTTGGTCTTTAATCCATGTACTTTTTATTCTAAACATTCACTGGTATTCAAAAGGACTTGAAGAAAGCCACTGAGATAAATGTAATGCTATAGAAAAAAATAAAAGTCACTTGAGCCCAAGAGTTTGAGGTTGCTGTGAGCTAGGGTGATGCCATGGCACTGTACCCCAGGTGACAGAGTAAGAATCTGTCA
>NW_003852531.1:4206305-4217111 GCF_000181295.1 Otolemur garnettii | reverse complement strand
AGAGGAAGGAAGGAAGGAAAGAGAGAGGGAGGGAGGGAAGAGAAGTAAAATCATTTATTTTGGTTTAAAAACACACAATTACACAAGCGCAGGAAAATTTGGAGTGGCTCACATTCTTCATATAAACCCTTAATGTGCCACAACCACCGATTAGAAATTAATATTGTCATCTCAGCCAATTTTAGAAGTATGTTCATAAAACCTTACTCTCTGGTCAAGATGTAAAGGGATGGTTTAGCATGGAAGGGCGGCTGTCTAAAATCTTGCTTCTAACAAGTCAACCCTTTTCTCTCCTTGTCTTTGACTAATTGTCACTTAGGTGACCCTGAGCAAGTATTCTGCTTCGTGTGCCCCAGTTTGCCAATCTATGGAATAGGAACAATTCTAACTCCTGGCCCCGTGCTGTTGTGAGGACAAACATGGCACAGAGCTATAAAGATGCACTTCCTGGTGCTACTATCCACCTGAAATTGTGTTCCTACTTCCAAAGTCCATACCTTAAGATTTATAAATGCCTCTGAGTGGCCTCTAGAATAGGTGTGTGGAGTTTGCCAGCTAGATCCCATCTCAGTGACTCGAAGGAGCAGATAAAGGCTGCAAAAGTCGAGGCCAGGAGAGAAGAAATATTGTTTCCTTTCCCTTCCTTGTTATGGCCCAGGCATGTTCTAGACACTGAATAAAATGGTGAATGCCGGGGTGCCGGCACTCAGGGGGAAACAGGCCTGGAGCAGTTCTGTGGAGAAAGTGAGTGGAAAGACAGCAAATGGAAGCGTTAGGAGGGAGTGAATCAGGGCTGGGGTCGGGACTGGTAAAGACAGGAACCCTGTGAGGCAAAGCAGCCTCAGAGGCCTTTCTGAAGAGGTTGTGGTTGACAGGGACATGAGAGCTAAACTAACCCTGGCAGAAAGCATTGCCTGGTGGACGCAGCATCATGGACAAAGGCGCCAGTGGGAAAGGGCTCGGGCTGGCAGGGCTGAAGAACAGGCAGAAGAGGTCAGGGAGCGTGCCAGTGGGAGTAAGAGCATCGGACAGTGCCCGTGGCCTGGCGAGGGGCTTGGATTTTATTTTTCCAGTAGTGGCATGGAAGGGTTTTAGGTAGAGGCGAATGTGTACCAAGTGACAAAACTCAAGTAGAGACTGGATCTGGAGGAAGACGTGGGGGACCCGGAGGTGACTGACTCTGGAGATGATGGTGACATGGACAGGTGGTGGCTGCTGTGGGAAGGTGGATAGATTTGAGAAATGTTTGGAAAAGAAAATAAGCAGGAACTATCATACTGTCCAGCCATGACTGTGACCCTCCAACATCACAGAGCTCCTTGTCTGTCCTATGTAAAGGATGGACAGCCAGAGGCCAGACGAAAGGCTGTCAGACAAGGACAATGGCCAGTGAAAACTTATAGCTGGAGAGATTCGTAGAATTTTTCTGGTGTCAGGCAGCCTAGGATTACTGGAAATCTGAAAATCTGTAACAATTGCTCATTTGGGATGAATATTAAAATCCTTTCATTATGTCGATGACAGTAGAATCATAGATTAAACCATTACACTGAAATATTTTTGAGTTAACTGATTACCATTCCCAAATTTCCTTAGGGCCACCTTTATCAGGTCAAGGTAAGTCAAGAAACATACGAATTATGGATGCTCCATGAGGCCTTGGGCTCAAAACTAGCACAAGTTATATGCAACTCACACAGCAGCTCAGGAGTCCGTCAAGCCCCTCTAGCAGGGCACTGCATCCATCCGCAGACAAGGACTGGAGGGGAGCAGTTCAGTTGCTGGATGGGTCTCAGGCAGAGCTGCCCTTCATGGAGGAAGGCTTGAGAAGGGGTGCACCATGGGAAGCCGACCCCAAGAAGGGGTGCACAATGGGGAGCGGTGCTGTGCCAGACCCTCACGACACTCTCTTGAGCAAGTTCTGGCCCCAGGACTCCCCTCACACGAAGTCCAGGAAAAGTCACTTTTTGGAAACTCTCTAACTCTTGCCTCAAGATAGAAGAGGATCTTAGCCCTCTACACTTTAGAATACTGGGGCTCTTCTAAGAAAAAAGCCCATGTCCAGGCTGTACTCAAGGAGGGCTAAAGAGGGACAAACTGAGCACTTTTAGTATTTTTAAGGCATTCCCTGAGAGATTCTAATGCCCTCGAGGCTGAGAGACAGAGTCGGGAGCTTTCCGCCTTGTCCTCCTCTGCTGCCTCATCTCCAGACCCACATGGTCTGGATGTTTGTGCCCCCACAAAGCTCCCATGCTGAAATCCTGGACCCAAGGTGATGGTGACAGGAGGAGGGGCTTTGGGGAGATAATTAGGTGGTGAGGGTGGAGCCTTACTGAGGCGGATCTGGGCCCTCATTAAAGGGACTCCAGAGAGCTGGTTTGCTGATGGCAGCCTGGTGAGGGGCAGGTGGAGGTGCCATCTGTGAAGCAGGAGGCAGCCCCCACCAGGGCCACTCTGCCAGCACCTTGGCCTTGGACTTTTAGCCTCCAGAGCAGAGTTAAATACACTCTGCTGTTATAAGGCACCCAGGTGATGTTATTTTGTCAGAGCACCAGTTTTTCTTCCAGAAAAGGCGAGAATCCACGTGAATCCCACACACACACGTGCAGAGCAAGTCTCCAAAAGTGAAGTTAGCGAGTGTGCAGGAGCGCCGGACCTCACCCCACCTGGCGCTGCCGCGGGTTAATTCCAGCTGATGCAATGCTCTCTCTTCTGATGACAGACCTATTGACCATCCGGCAGCTGGACCAGGCGGGAGGCCAGGCGGTGGGCACACAGATGTCACAAGCACTGGGCTCCCACGGTGACTCTGCCTTACATTTTCAGTCTGATTTTTTTTTAGTCTTAAAATTTTCCTTTGCAACTTTTAGTAAATAGATTGTCCAACTTCAGCTCTTCTCAAATGTGGATGGTGATGAAGAAAAAATGACCTACCTGATCTTAGTAAACATTTTTAGTAAACCCACACGGAGGGCAGGTACAGCCTCGGGCCCATAGCTAAGCCCTTTGTCAATACTGGGCCTGGCTCCAACTACATACTGCTTGGCTCCCCATCAAATGGCTTCATCTTATTAGAAATCTCCAAGGCTTACCGAGTCAAAACTTGGACGTTTACTGTACACATTAGCAGAACTTATTCCACAGGCTCATAATAAATCTTTATAACCACATATGGCCCAGTTATAAATATCAGCTGGGAAGAGCCATAAAAGTTTAGCATACAGAAATGTCTCTGCCCAGCTTGGAAGCACTTTCTACTTTATTAATTTACTTATTGTATTGAACTGTAACATTTCAGATGGCAAAGTGAAGTTAATTCACTGTTGACATAAACTGGAGAAACTAATAAAACACTAAGATTGCTGCAAGAAAAATAATGCAACAATTAGTCACTCAGCCCATTCAAGTCCGCATACCGTCCCTCAGACAAAACAGAGCAAAATCAAACACAGGAAATTCCCCAGGAATTATTTCTTCGTGCCAGGTGGTGGTGGTGGCAGTTTCTTCTTCTGTGTTGTAATTCTGATACCCCCCTCTTGAAAAATGAGAGGTTGAGTTAAATCTTGATCCACTTGGAAATGGAGAAAATATAATAAAGAAAACGAAAACAGTGGCGTCCCTGACTTCCCCTCAGACACTCCAGCATGAGTGTCAGGCCAGGCTTCTGTATTTTCTCAAATTTGTGTTCCTGGGCAGTGCTGCTGCCTGCGGAACCCCCAGGAGGGCCTGTTTGGGTGTCTCCAGGGGAGAGGCCCTTCTCTGTCCCCTGCACTGCCCATGTGCCCCTGTGTGTACTTGCTTACATGTGCAAAGTGGGAACATGGGCAACAACCCCAGAGTTACACACGCACTTTCCAGCCCAAAAGACTCATTTCAGTTTTAAATACTGTTTGGAAACACGGTGTTTGCTAACATGATAGATTTAATTGTTGGTTTCTTTGGGGAGGGCAGTGATGGTTGTATTTTATGTCACCCTCTTCCTATAGTGGTTATGACCCTTTTGCATCACTTAAAACGGCCCAAGGATCACCCTGATAAGAAAGAGATTTTGTGTCCGGAATCTCTTTGAGACTTAGGAGAAAAAAAAAAAAAAGAAATGTTAAACATCAGGAGACTGAAATGTAATCAAACTGATTATTCTTCAAAATTACCTCCCCACTTTTATTCTTCAACATTCTTTTACTAAAGGACTACAAATGTGCACACTTCTCACGCTGATGGTTCAGTTTCGAGATTGCTAAATGTTTCTAAAGATTTTTTCTTTGACTTTCTAACTTTCGTCTCAGGCCAGCGGAGCCTTGCTTCATTGGAATATACGGTATTCACAGCTGAGTCAAAGGGAGGACTTAGGAAAAAGCTGAATTTAAAATAAGGCTTTGGGAGCTAAACCTGCAGAATTACTTGTTTATGAAATTGCATTCACCCTGGATTAGATGCATACAGAAAATATTATGTGTCTTCCTTTTTTCTGTCTACATTTAAAATGTACCTATCAGATAAAATGATACATTTAAGAAATATTTTATGCAGTACCTCTGAGTATCCCAAAATTATGTTGCCCTAAAATTAAAAGCCATAAAATAATAAATACAATATATATATTCAGCCTTAATGTAATTTGCTTGCTGCATATTATAAAAAATCTAGAAGTCAAAGGCTTTTTGAAAATAAGAATTTCTAGAGCAACTTTAAGTAAATTGAGGAAAAAATTGCTCTGTTTGCATTTTTCAAGTAAAAATTATTTTCTTTATAATTTAGGAGTATTGTAGTACTTTTAAACTGTGTATGCCTGTGTAGTTAAAAACTACTACAATGTACTATGAAACGTGTAAAGTATTTTAAGGAAGAAAACCCATTTGCTGGTGTAGAGCACTTTAGTTTTCTAACCTCCAGAAGAGGTGCTCAAACCATAGAACAGAAGGTTGCTGAGGAACGGCTTTCATCATGATCCACTTTCTGAGAAGCATCAGTGTGTTAAAATGAATCATTCAATACCACATAATATTCAGTGCGACTTTATGCTGTGGTTTTATATTATGCTGATGGCTCTGTCACTGCATCTCATCAGAAAACCTGACCTTTTTTTCCATGTGGGTACTGCTTAGATTTCAGGAAATAAAGTTAAACATTAACAAAAGTAAAATACAGTACCATATAGTATTCCTAACTGTAGATTACCAGCATTCTCACAAACTATATTTAAAAAACTATGGCTAAATTTTGAGATCATCTAACTCTCTTTTTCAATAAATGAAAATTTTTGTTAGACAATTATTATAAGAAAAATTATTAAGACTCCCTTGCTTTCTTCAACCACCTGCCCCATTGGGTACTTGTTACATGATTTCCATATTCATTCCAAGGGCCTCAGTGGTAGATCAACACCAGGCTTTCTGGAGTTTTCTATGTAAAATTTGGGAAATTGAAACTATTATGAAGTATGATGATATACTATGAATTGTACACATGCAACTGACCTTTGTTATGATGTAATCTTCAAGTTGCATTGTTATTTTTGAAATGATCTATTCACAGTTTCAACTGGTAGATTTTAGTAGAAGTCAAATGTCTCTCTATCCTACCTCAGCCCTTTTCAGACCCCTCCACATCTTTTATCTGGCAGGATTTTTTTTTTTTTTTTGAGACAGAGTCTCACTATGTCACTCTCAGTAGAATGCTGTGGTGTCACAACTCACAGCAAACTCAAACTCTAGGGCTATCCTGCAGGATTTAAAACAGAAATAAATCCTCCAAGCCTCACGTGGTGCAGCTGCTGGTCAGCAAAGATGCAGCAGCTGGACACTGGGGTGAGGCTTTGGTAGGCTCAATGCAGTCTGCATCAAAAACTCAGGAGACAACATAGCTATGTTGTTTAGTAGGATGTAAGCGCTCCAGTTTGTACAAATAATCAACACATTGAATCCCATAATGGCATAAATGTATTTATGATCTATGTACAAATGACTGAACAACAAAAAAAAAAAGCTCAGGAGACCCACGGAGAACAGCCAGCCAGTACCCCCAGTTTGCAGATCTCTACAAAATATCAACCCCCAAAGGATTGGCTTAGAGAGAAAATTCTTCCTAACTTGCAGTTTCCTGGATGAGGCTGTTTGAAGAAAGACCAGAGCTGTAATAACATAGAGGAGTTTTTACATGACATTAGCTGACTTCCTCTTTATGGGGCACCAGATAGAATTAAATGCAAATGTGGCTGATGAAGTTCTCCTCTCTGTATCTTAGAACTGGTGGCTTTCACTATTTGGGAATCTCTGCTATCAGTTTGGTCAGCTTGTAATCAATATTTCAAGATCCAGAAATAGGCATTTCCTTCAAAGCCAAGATAGGGGAATCTTTGACCTCCACTTACACTCATTTTTTTTTTTTTTTTTTTTTTTTTTGCTAAATGAGAATCCTACTGTAATGTGTCCCCTCAGCTAAGAATCTCTCTACTGCAGAAGAATGCACCTGTAAAATTGTAGCAAATTTCTTTCAAAGGAAAGAGAATCTGGAGTAGCAGATTCCAGGAAGGAACTGGAATGCACCAACCTGTGCATTTTGTGGTGACTTATGCATCGGTCGGGCAAATTTCACTTTTTTTTTTTGCTCTTGAGAAATAAAACTTAAGTCTATAGTACTAGGGGATACTGTTGGCTAACTGACTTAGGAAAAAACATTGAACGTGTTTTCAACCCACTCTCCAAGTTAACATGGGTGGGGGGAGGTCGATTCTGTGAGTTCAGATTTTGGAGTAGCCAGTTTTATAGACAGTCAGAGACCAGCTTTTGCCCTTAATATCAGTTAATTTTTTTCTGGATAGAGGAATGTTTATATTAAGTTCTATTCCTCTCTGAATAAGTACTGCCCACTCAGAAGCCGGCTGGTTGGAGAGAGACTCCTAAAAGCAGCTCTGGTGTAAAACACATGTGCTAAGAATAAGCAGCCCTTTCAGCACCGTGGTCGCCGGAGCCGGTGCAATTTTAAACACACTTTTCTTCTCCCGATCCAAAGCCTTCAGCTGGCGAAAGTCAGGAGCGAAGCCAGTGTATGTTAGGAAAACAGGAGAGAGGATGGGAAGTGGACATGCCCGTGACAGCAGAGATGAGGAACCAGCTGTCGAGGAGAATTTGGGGGCCCCACCAGTTTGCAGGGCACTCTCCTGTTCAGAACTGTGTCCTTGGAGCCTGTGCTGGGGCCAGGGCCATAGCAGGCACTTACATAGGTATTAAATTGAGACAAATTGATAACAAGCCAGCTGAACATGTATGTTGATTTATTAATCTATCTACCCACACTCTTAAGCATAGAAAGTGGATATTGAAGAACATGGAAATAAAGGCACAATTCTTACCCTTAATAGGGATGCTATCAGAGTTGGCGTGGGTAAATGAGAGAGAAATGATTCAATACAGTGAGTATTCATTAACCTCAGTGAGTATTCATTAAGAGATGTGCGCAGAGCCCCAGAGAAGTCAGACTTGGTGGAGCACAGGGCGGCTGTGTTAAGCTGATGGCAGTTCTGATGTTTGAGAGAGGGGATCTCCTGGAGGGTTAACAGAACCTGGCTTCTTAAACTTGCTCCTACCCTCAGGAACTGTCTGCAGAGCTTCAAATTACTGAGATTATGATTTAATTGGTCTTGGAAGAGGCCGGGCATGGGATATTCAATAGCTCTCCCTGACCCTAATGCATAGAAAAGTTTGAGAACTCCACCACAGGAGAAAATGGCTATTTTTAGCTGTGCCAAAGTCAGTGACTATTTACCTCCCCCCCTTTTTATTTTTCCTGTATTTTCCCATGGAAAACAAGAAGTACATGCTTTCTTTTGCTTATGCGGGTATACTGGAAGGGTTTATGAAGGGTGAAAGTGCTTAAAATATTTTGAGTCTTGGGGGTACATTTTGCCTAAATAATTTGCCATTCAGTTTTGTACCGCCTCAGACTAGAACCCAGGGCCTCTACTGCCGGGTAACTGGGGTTCTAAACAGCCCTTCTTACCACTCTTCAAGTGACTTATAAGAGAAGATACAAACTCATGTAAGTGGGTCTTAAAATATAAATCTCTAGCTTAGAACTCACACCAGAAAACAAAATAAAACATTGGTGTTGTCAACTAATAAGTAACCTGAATGAATAGCCCCTTCCTGATGGTGTTCACAGGGCCCAGAATCAACACACACAGATGATGGAAACCTCAGTCAGACTTTCAAGTTAGCCGAACCAAGCCTGGCTGCCGGCCACAGTGGTATCTCAGCTGAGGTCTGCAGAGACCAGCTGCCAATTACACCACTGTGTAGACAGAATAAAAGTGATTTGTTCTATGGAAGGTTATGTTTGGAAACATTCTGCCCTGTTCTGGCTGCCAAGCATGTGGACGTGGCTCAGCTGAGCCTGGGTGGGGAGGAAGCCCACCTCATGGAACACAGGTGCTGTGCGGCTGCTCCTCCCTGCTCGGGCCAGACCTGGGAGCCACGGAGGGCGGCGTGGGGAGGGCATGACGTGCGCAGTTTCTGCATCTGGAATCTCTGGTGAGTGGTGCTGAAAGATCCTGTCCTAAGACATGTCAGCTCTACACCTACTTTTCTTACAGTGTTGGGGGCACAATTCCATGACCACCTACTGACCTTGAGATCTGTCAGCCACGCAGCGGGGTAAAAGAAGGCATGTAGACATGAGTTAGTATGGCGGGAAAAGGAAGTCAGTCCAGAGCAGGAGGGGTATGGAAACATGTTCTGCAAGAAAAGGGATTTTTGCTATGCTGAGAGACAAGGGAAATTCTGTCTTCTGCTGAGCAGCCGCCACAATTGCCAGCTCTCGCTGTTCGCAGAATCCCGTCAGCCTCACTCATTTGGCTCCCATAGACTTTAGTGGAAACCAAGTGAAACTGAAGCAGTTACTGGCAACAAATTGTTTTCAAATGGAATCACAGATATTAAAATGTTCAGCAAATTGTCTCCAATCATGTTTATGTTGAAATCTGTTCTTACCTTCAAATCTAGAGGCTTCCAGCAATGTTCACCTAGTGCAGGAAAAGAAGAAAAAATTCTACCCATTCTCCATCTGGAAGCTTTTCTTTGGATCAAGGTCTACGATGTCCAGCTATGATCTAACACCCCTCTGGAGACAATTTTCTGACCAGAGATTGAAGGGAGGGCCGGGCAGCACTGGCTGTCCAGCGAGGCCTGTCTCCTTTCACCACCTGGCTGCCCAACCACTAACCGTCCACGGAAACTGCAGAATGCAATGAGGGGGGAAAGCGCCCACTTCTTCTGATTCACGCCACACCCAACTGCACCTGCACATTTAAATGAGACCTTTACAAAGGGGAGTGGAATGTTTCTGTATAATTTAAGACAGAGATACAGGTATGTGGAATGGCTTGTCCACACATGCAGTAAAGCAAAAATCTGCTTGACGGCGGCCAGGAAGCTGAACTATACTGTGATTCATATTTACATTAGCACATTGTTTCCATGTCATTATTAGAAAAATGAAACAATCTATGTTAGACATTGATAAGTACAAGAAATGGTAAGAAAATTATTTATAATCTTCCCTACTGATAATTACTGTGATTTTTTGATATATTTACTTCTACGTATCTATATGCAAAAATTATGTTCACATTTATGTTCATATTAGATGTGCAATTTTGAGCCACTATTTCAGTTTTTAATTTTCTTTTTCTAATAATAAATGTGGTGTATGTTTATTTACAAAAGTAAAACATTGTAGAAACAGAGAACATAAAAATAGATATTCCTTAATCCCCCTCCCTCTCAGAACCATCAACAGGGGGTCAGTGCCTCACCCCGCAATGGTTTTGCTCTTTCCCTACACACACTCCTAAACTTTTGTCCTGAGACCTTTGCATGTTGTTAAGTGTTATTTGGAGGTGGTATGTGAGTGATGACAGAGATTAATAGATGCACAAGAATTAAACCTTTTCCCTTTTGAAATGTTTCCTACAATTAAATTATTTCTCTCTCCCCCCCCTTTTTTTTTGTATTATAAAGCTTGATTATGGGCAGACTGTTTTATCTTTGACCTCATTGTTGATGGTTTTGTCTGGTTAAATCCTTTGAAGAAGAATTAGGACGTCACAGGACAAGAACTTTGGATCAGCTTGATATGCGTTATAAGCTTTTCACAAAAGATGGGCATTTTCTACATTACAACATACATTTTATTGCAATTTTAACCAATGTATGATTTTTTAACTTGGTTAAGATAGTTTTGACATTTTGAATAGTTACATCTTTCTTCAAACCCCCCCCACCCTCCCACCCCCTCACCCCCCCCCATTTCTTTCATATTTAAAAAGCCCTTCACCAACAGGAGAGAAGCTAGAGCTTCAGGTATTATTATGTACTTCAATTTTCTTTAATTTTAGTTTTAACTTTTTATTTAAGTCCTTCACCCAGGAGGAATTAATTTTAGTGGGTCACATACTGTGAGGATATTTTGTTTTCTTTTTCCCAAATGAGCAAGCCATCTGTGAACAATACCGTATTCCTGGACAGGCGGTGGCGCTTCTAACAGAGCTCTCATCTCGGGTAATTCACCCATGGTGGATCCTGCCCGAGACTGCACTGCTCTGATTTTTGTAGCTTCCGGGTCCACTGAAGGTCAGGGGGAGAGGGCACAGTCCGGATCAGTTGCAGGTCAGGGTGAGAGGGCTCAGTCCCTTGCAGGCCGGAGTGAGAGGGCGTGGTCCCGGTCAGCTGCAGGTCAGGGTGAGAGGGCGCGGTCCGGGTCAGCTGCAGGTCAGGGTGAGGGGGCGCAGTCCACTGCAGGTTGGAGTGA
>NW_003852531.1:4201655-4206035 GCF_000181295.1 Otolemur garnettii | reverse complement strand
TCTTAAATGATCTTCCTTGGATTTATAGCTTGCCGAACTTCTTTCTGGGCTCAGCTCCCCGTCTTTGACTTCATAGATTCTGATTCCAACCAGTTTTTCTTCCTTTGTTCAGGAGCCTCTGACCAGGGTTGCTACCAGTCAGCCATCTTCCCAGAATCCCCTTGCCTAGTATCTTTTCAGAAAAATTTCCTTGATACTTGCAAAAACTTTCATCAAATTTTGATTAAAGGTATTAAACGGTTGCATTTATTCAGGGACAAACTGATACTGCTCGGTATTCTACTCTCCCGTGTAGCACATTACACGTCTTTCCAATCACTAAGATTGTACAGAGTTCAGGTAAATTCCGTGGTGATTATGTTTTGCTTTTGCACTTTTATTCTTAAAGTTGTTCCTTCATTTGGGGTTTTTTGATTCATGTAATTTCTCTAATTTTTTTTTATCATTCTTTTGAATAAATAACTGCTGGTACTTGGACAGCTGTTTGATCTGAGCATATTTGTTTTGTATTTAGCAGCATTGAATGATATCTGTATTCGTTCTCAAATTTTAATTGGTTTTTCAGGCTTTCTGAAAATTCGATCATATCATCTACAAATACTAATAGCTGTACCGTCCCTTAGAGAGTCGGCTGCACTGTGCCAACCAGGAGTGAGGACAGTGGTGTTGGAAGCCTCCCTGGACAGTGGGGTGTTAAAGCAGCCACACCTGGTCTAACAGCCCCATGCTGCATCTGTCACACGCTGGGTGACCTTGTGCCCACAGGGCCATCCTCCCCGGGACTCCCTGCTGCACCCCTGGGTCCTTCTCACCTTCACCTGCCTGACATTTTCCTTGCACCTGGGCTGCTTCCCCGTCTTCCTCGCAGCTGGTCCCTCATGTGGCCCTCTTTCCCAGGGCTGTCTTTCAACTGTCTCTTGGAAATTTTTCACTTCTTTCTCTCTCTCATGAAAGAACAGACTGCTGCCTGTGTACACTGTCCAACTGAGAGCTTCCTCCTAAGGATTCATGAGGCTTGCAGACTGGGAGAAAGAATTGCCATCCCTTTGTGGCATGGGGAATTCAAAATTGTGGCATTTTATAAAAGTTTTCATTATAGAAAGGTCTAGAAAAACAAGATCTGTCTTTTAAAACAATGATCTTTAAAAATCTCAGATATAATATGTGATGAATTAGAGGGCAGAGGACGGCACTCTGCGGAGACATCAATTCCACTCACCTCTCTTCAGTTCAGCAATGCCTTGAGGCGTGTCTCTCCAACAATCAAGAATAGACGAAAGAGTGATGCCTCGCATTGGATGAACCTGAGACACGGACGTATGATAAGTGGAATCCTTATTACCAGGCTCTATGTCTGAACCTAAAAATACACTGTGGGATGAGAAGACTCAAATGTTACCGTCATTCCTCCCAGTCACTTGGTTTAAAGTGAGGGGTGGGTGGCTGGGGGGGGAGGAAGAATTAGATAAGGAGGGCCTCAGGGCCAGGGATGGAACATGCCCATGATCCAAAAAGCAGCCCCATGTCATGGCTGGGAAGATTGGCAGCTGGGTTTGCTGGCTCCCACTGGCTGTGTGACCTCAGGTAAGTTACTTACTTTTTCTGTGCTTCAGTTTCCTTGTTTGTAAAATGAAAATACTATTGGGATGCATAGGGCAGTTACAAGAATTAGACGAGTTCGTGTACGTGAAATGCTGAGGGTCGTGCCTGGAGGTCATAATGAGGCCATTACCATGGGAGTGCTTCCTAAAATTCCCATGAGGCCTCAGGGTGCTTTGGGCTTGGTGATGACCTTTAGGGGCAAAGAGCAGCCTGTAAGCTCCTTCATCATACCCAAGCCAGGCCAGCGTGGGCATCTCGGAAACAAACAGAAAAGACCACGTTGCCAGGAACACTGCTGTCTCACAGAAAGAAGAAATGAACAAACAGAAGGCAGGGAGATGAGAGGAGGGAGGAATTCCACAGAAGACACTTCTCGTGACGTTCTTCACGGATTACACAAGTACAAAAGAGATATCTGTGACAGGGAAGAATTACTCTAAACATGGAAATACCTGACTGATATGGAATGAGCTACATGAAAAAAAGTCCCTTCACTAAATACAAATATGTTCTTATTTATTCAGTGATTATTTCAACAATGAAGTAAAAAAGCAGAGCATGGTGGCTCACGCCTATTGAGCTCAGGAGTTCAAGACCAGCCTGAGCGAGAGAGAGAGACACCATCTCTACTAAAAAAAAAAAAAATAGGAAAACTAGCTGGGTGTTGTAGTGGGCTCCCCTAATCCTAGCTACTTTAGAAACTGAGGTAGGAGGATCATCCAAGCCCAGTAGTTTGAGGTTGCTCTGAGCTATGATGATGCCATGGCACTCTACTCAATGTGACAGAGTGAGACTCTGTTTCAAATACAAAAAAAAAAAGAAAAAAAAAATGAAGTAAAACATGACTTATACCAGATTTATCTTTTTTATAATTTTTGAAGTGACACTTGCATTCATCACAATTAAGCTAGAAATCTAATTTTTACTCAGATTTAGCAACAACTAACAGCTGAATTAAAACATGGGCAACGGACTTAATACATATATAGGTTACAAGCACATGAAAACATGCTCAGTATCACCAGTCATCACAAAAATGAAAAAAGGTCACAGGGAAGTACCACCTCACCCACTAGGAGGCATTTATTAAAAAGAAAAACGAAAAGAAAAATAATGAATGTGTTAGTGGAGCTATAGAGAAATTAGAACCTTTTCCCATTGCTGGCAGGAAATGTAAAATGGTACGTCTTCTGCGGAGAGCAGTACAAACCTCAGTAAAATTACCTCGTGACCCAGCGTTTCTGCTTCACGGTACATACGTAAATGAAAACAGGGACTTGGACAGATCACTGTACACCTATGTCCATAGTAGCATATTCACAACAGCCAAAATGTGGAAGCCCCCAAGTGCCTATCGGCAGATGAATAATAAACAAAATGTGGTCTGTACATACAGTGGGAAATTATGTAGCCTCTAGGAGGAAAAAAATTCCACACATGCTACGACATGGGTGAGCTATGGGGACAGTATGCTGAGTGAAATGAGCCAGTCACACAAGAACAAACATTGCATGATCTCGCGTTAGGAGGTACACAGAGAGGTGGAAATCATGGAACAGAAAGCAGGATGGCGGCTGCCAGGGGCTGGGGAAGGGGGCGTGGAAGTCGCTGGGTAACCGGTGTGGAGGATCGGCTTGGCAAGATGGAAATGTTCCAGAGATCAGTGCTGCTAATAGTTTCAGAACAGTGAATATGCTTCTGCCACTGAACTGCACCTTTAAAAATTGTTAAAATGGTTTACTTTATGTTACATTCATTTTACTACACACGAAAGATATTTTTCTGTATTTTGACACAGCCCATCTGCCTGGCTGAGTTTTGTAAATGTTCTGCTGTCCTCGTGTGGACCTTGCAATTGTAAATTTTCCTCCCAATTGGTAAAGGATTAATGAGATTGCATCTGGGATGTTGGGGAGTGTGTCCATGAGTAAGCTCCTCATAAGAGTGGAAGTCACCCTCTCACTGTTACTCATTTCCTTAGATAATCGGACTGATCAATGGATCTGACTTTAGGACAGTCTACTTCATGATGTTCCGATTGCTATGTATAAAAGTTATAAAATTCCTCATACCATAGGCTCACATCTTGCCTTTAGTGTTTGGGGATTTTGAGGGGGAGGAAGGATTAAGGGGATTAAAATGGTGCCAAAATATAAGCAAAGAATAACCAGAACTTATGGAGAATTTCCATGCACAGTAAGGAGAGTTTAAATATAACCAGGATGAACAATTTGTGTAGTTTACTCAGCTTGACTCAAGAAATATAAATCCATTTAGAAATATTAGCCCATTTTCAAATTATTTCAAAAATTGGAGAAGTGTGTTTATGGATCTCTCTATAAGAAAAGAAGCATTTTCACAGGTAAATTTTTCTTCTTAAAAAAAAAATCAAAATGTAGCACTTAAATTGAGCTTGAAATCCACACTTGACTTAAATATTACCCCAATGAGCAATTGCAGGTACATTTCCTTCTCTGGTACAATCAACAGATCTTGGAAGGTCACAGAGTTAGCAGGGCTTTGGGGGGAAATTTCTTAAGACCCACCCCCCCCCACCCCCGGAAAGGGCAGAGGAGACTGTTCCTTTTGTTTAATCCACTCTCTATTTTTTAACTTAATTTTTATTAAATCATAACTGTATCCATTTATGGGGTACAATGTGATGATTTGATATACAATGTGGAATGCTAAAATCAAACTGATTAATATAATCATCACCCCACTTACTTATTTTTGTGGTAAGACATTTACAATATACTCTTAGTTGTTTTGAAATGT
>NW_003852531.1:4191109-4201610 GCF_000181295.1 Otolemur garnettii | reverse complement strand
ACTCTTTCTTTCTGGACTATCTTTGTATTTTATCATTCCTATGAATGTGTAAGTGTTTATATATTGGTTTCATAATAGTATTGAGTACATTGGATTTTTTTTTTTCCATTCTTGAGATACTTTACTGAGAAGAATACATTCCAGCTCCATCCAGGCAAACATAAAACATTCAAAGTATCCTTCTTTTTGCGGCTGCATAGTATTCCATGGTATACATATACCACGATTTGTTTATCCATTCATGGGTTGATGGGCATCTGGGCTGCTTCCACAACTTGGCTATTGTGAATTAGGCTGCAATAAACATTCCAGTGCAAATGTCTTTATTGTAAAATGATTTTTGTTCATCTGGGTAGATACTTAGTTATGATATTGCAGGATCAAACGGTAGGCCAACTTTTAGTTTCTTGATAATTATCCATACTGCTTTCTCAAAAGGCTGTAGTAGTATGCAGTCACACCAGCAGTGTAGAATTGTTCCCTTCTCTCTACATCCATGTCAACATCTGCAGTTTTGGGATTTTGTGATGTGGGTATTCTTACTGGAGTTAGGTGATATCTCAAAGTGGTTTTGATTTACATTTCTCTGATGATTAAAGATGATGAGCATTTTTTCATGTATATGGTACTGGCACAAAAATAGAGGAATTGATATATGGAACTCTATATATTCTGAAAAATGAAGCAGAATAGAGAGCCAAGAGATGAACCCGGCCACTTATCGTCATTTGATCTTTGATAAGCTTAACAAAAACATACATTGGGAAAAGACTCCCTACTTAGCAAATGGTGCTGGGTGAAGTGGCCAGCAACCTGTAGAACACTGAAACTGAACTCCCACCTTTCACCACTAACAAAAATTGATTCTCATTGGATAAAAGATTTAAACTTAAAACACGAAACTATAAAAATACTAGAAGAGAGTGAAGGGAAAATGCTTAAAGATATTGGTCTGGGAAACTATTTTATGAGAAGGAACCCTCTGGCAATTGAAACAACACCAAAAATATATTATAGGGATCTGATGAGGCTAAAAACCTTCTGCACAGCTAAGGGCACAGTACATGAAGCAAACAGACGGCCTTCAGAATGGGAGAAGATTTTTGCAGGTTATGTTTCTGACAAAGGTCTGATGACTAGAATCCACAGAGAATTCAAACTAATCAATAAGAAAAGAACAAACAACCCCATTTCTTTGTGGGCAAGAGACTTGAACAGAAACTTCTCTGATGAAGACAGGTGCGCGGCCTACAAACACATGAAATAATTAATCCACTCCTTAAACGATTATTCTCTTTTCAACATGTGGTGTAGTCTGCCTGGGTCAGAGAAGCTCTACCTTATGCTTTGAAACATTGGAAATGTGTGATTTAAAATTCTTTTTTTTTTTTTAGGTTTTTTTCTTTATTTTTTTTTTCATTTTCTCAGTTATTGTTTTAAAATGTTCACATTCTACTCTTAGAAAGATTCAATTGTACCCCTATAAGATAAACCTCAGGTGATTTAAAATTCTAACTCTGTCTTTTGGATTTTAACAGGAGCAGAAATTACTAGTTTGGGCTGGGCAGGTGCACTGTGGAGATGTGAAGTCCTGGGAAGCACCTTAGGGTCAGGGGCAGGGTGGGTCCCTCTACTTGTGTAAATAAATGCAGACAGAGTTACCTGTCCTTCCAGACTTCTACCTGAGGACAAGAGGATGGAGGAGGTTAGTAGAGAAGGGGGGAGAATCAGGAAAATTTGAATTTAGTAATATAAAAATGTTATTCAGAAGATAGGAACATTTATCCCAAAACAGAAAAAAAATATATATAAGGGTATTTTCTCTTAAATAATCTTTTTTAAAAATTTAAATCAACTTGTCTTATATTCTTTAACCCCACTGTTTTCCTACTTTCAATTTCTGCAAAAAGGGTTTTGTGGACATGGACCGTCACACATCAGCAGAGCCTGTTATACATTTCAATTAATCCCCACAACAAACCTATAATGTCGCTATTTTTATGAGCCTCCCTCTCCATTTTACCAGTAGGGAAATTAAGTCTCCGAGAATGTACACGAATTTCTCAAGGTCTCTTATCTCTTAAGTGACAGGGTCCTATTTAAACTTAGGCCTGCCTGATTCCAAAGCCCACCGGTAGATATTAAGGGATGTTTCCACATGAAAAAGCCACAGCTATTATTGAGTGCTGTGTGGGCTGGGATATTTCATTCATCCTCTGCTTTCAAAAAGACAACATGTGGTTTTTTAAAAGTCACTCTAAAATATTTATTTTTAGACAGAACACACAAGTCTAAAGCCAATTATTTTGGGGGATCCACAGAATTCATTAACATATTAAATGTCCTAGGAAATGTTATGGTTAAGCAGGAGTTTAATGTACGAATTAATAAGCTTTGCTGTTATACCGTCATGCATTCCTCATCAGCCAGTCAGCTGGCACCTGCAGGGGACCACCACGTAGACCTGGTGCCTGTGTTTATTCTTCTGGGACCTTGGTCTTACCTGCAGAAAGCTCTTCTCAGGTCTTCTGAGGATGGTGGGCAGAAGTTAGGAAGCCAAGCCCACCATATATTTGTCTTAGGGTTAAAATCTCTGCTCTGATTGTCATATTACCTATATTACATCCACTCAACGTTGGCTAAAGGGAGTCACATGACCAAGGCCAGCAACGCTTGTGTGGTAAATAACTCTTTTTACAGAGGCAGGAAATAAGAGTGGCTATTTACCAACTATTAAGACAACAGCAGGTGTATGCTCAGGCACTGTGCAAGCTGATCTGACCACACCCTATTCTTTTTTTAAAACTTTGTTTTCCAAGGGGGGGGGGAGAAAGAAAATAGTGACTAATTCTCATATAAATTATATTTAATTTTGACCAAAGTACATTACTTAAACATTAATTTTTAATTCAACATGTTAATATGTCATTTATCATATTGCATCCACATTTATAAGTGAAATATGTTTGTAATTTCCCCTTTATAATAATATATTTTCTCCAATTTTGATATCAGGTGTATCCAGATTAAATAGAATGATTTGGAAGTATTTCTTTTTCTATTGTCTATAAGATTAGGCATGATCTGTTTTTTTAAAAAATTATCTTTTACTTATATTTATAAATACTAGTTGTCTATTTTTTGAGACTTTGAAAAAACAAAATAAGAAAAAGAATTGATCAAAGTATTCTATAATAGACATACTTCTATCTGACAATGTGAATGTTACTATCTTTGCATTATTGCTATTATTATTGCTTAATATTTCATTACAGCAGTCCTCTGATTTCTTTTCTGAGTGTATTTATCTTCATTCGTTCTTTATAATGTTTTTGTTCTCAGTTCTTATGTTAAAAATTGTTATTGTCATTAAATTTAGTCTTTTTAATTCTGTGAAGGCAAAAGTGGAAACCTAATATACACATGTATAAGTAAGAAAAATAAATTTAAAAAAAAAGAAAAAAAAACAACTTTGTATTCCCCAAATCTCTTACTGATCAAGATATTATTGTTCCTAGGGCATAATTTGAGACTTTGGACAATTGGTGTACTAAAATCTCCCATTTTAAAAGTAGTAACAATGTTTTAATTAATAGAAAAGTAAAATAACCTCTGATATGATGCCTTTTTTGGAGAAAATAATAAAAACATCATCAACACTGTGAATTTATAAAGTCACTTTGCCTGGTAGAATTATATCGACTGATATATTTATATTATTTTGTTCTATTTTAAAAACAGGTGGTGGCTCAACTGTGAAAAATCCATCTACTACAAGGAGAAAATGCGAGTGCCCTAGATGTTGGGAGTTTTTTCCAAGTCAAAACAGTGAATTTGGGTTCCCATCTTCCAGCCGATTCAGTAACTCATGCCCTGTGGTCATGTGCATGAAATTCCACCTTAAGTATATAAGCTGCACTTAGTAGGTTTAAAAGTTATGAATCATGTTTTATGTGTTATTTTAAAAATATTTGAAACATCATATACATGTCACCTGTAGGTGCCAGCTGACTGGCTGATGAGGAATACACGACAGGCGTAATTAGGAACAGGACTCTCTTAAGAAAAGCCACAGAAACATCTAAATAGTTTTTAACAAGAAAATCAAGACCATTAACCTAAAAACCTATTTATTAAACTATATTTGAAACATGAAATGTTTTCTTGATCTGGCTGGGTTTGTTTCAAAGGTAAGATTGTTGTCTAAAAAAGCCAAATAAAAACAATAGTAGGCTTTTCTTTTCTCTGGTTCAACAATCACCTGGAAGATAGTGGTGGCTCTCACTATCTTTTCTCTTTTCTCTTTCGAGCAAAACAGAAAAACACCCCTTCCTGTCTTTCCCACCTGCAGTCAAATAAATAGCCTCAGACTTGCAAATACTGACCCTGCAGGTCCCATCTTTTTAGGACTTTTGTAGCAAAAAGGATTTTTTTTGGTTATAAAGAATTGGAAAAAAAAAAAAAAACATATCACAATGGCAAGTCCAAGGGCATGAATAACAACTTAGTGACTTGGCTGGGGACATAGCCAGACTAGCTTGGCCTCTGCTGCACCTCATTGCAGCCTTGGGAAAACCCCCAGGGCGAAGGATCATTGCAGCCTTCTTCAGTTTAATATATATATATATTTTTTTCTGCAACACAAGAGAAAAAATAAAGCAGGAGGTGAGAAGTTGAAGTGAAATGAAGTATTAAAAAAGAAAGAAAGAAAGGAAACAGCAGCAACAGGTTAAAAAAGTGCAAGAAGCTCAATTGCTTTGGAAGTATTTCTAAATGATGCAGAAATAGGAACATTAAATGAAGCAGGAAATCATGTGTCTTCTATAGTAAGCTCAAAAACATAGTAGGGAAAAGCAGACACACCTCCCTGAGTCTACATCGTGACTGCACTTCTTACTGGCCCTGTGACTTCGAGCTACTTTACTCACTGAATTTTAGGTTATCTGGAAAATGAAGATAACAGCACCTACCTGCCAGCATTATCGTGTCAGTTAACTAAGACATGCAAACTGTGACCAGAAGGCTGAAAATGGCATATGTATGTTTTATGTAACTTTCAGAAGATATTTTAAAATGTAGTGTTAGTTGCTGTTTAAAACTCAGGGCCTTTCACTTCAAAACTTACATTTTTACCCTTGTTAGACAGACCATATAGGTGATCTTCTACTAGAGTATAAATGTTTTAACACAATAACTAAGTAAATGACACAAAATCTATGTTAACCATTTTGATGAAAATATTTCAAATTGTATATGAAAATACTATACTGTACCCCATATTTGCATTAATGTACACAGCTATCATTTAATTTAAAAAAAATTTACATTTTTGACTTTTTCTGAAAATTTGGAAGACCTGGTGGTTACATCATCTTCTGCTGTGGAACAAACCACTAAAAACCAAGTGACTTAAAAAAAAAAAAAAAACACCAACTACCTCTTTTCTTTTCAAATCTGCAATATGGGCAGAACTTGGTGCACAGGCTTATGTGGCTGTGTGCTGTCCCCTGGGAAGTCTCAATGGGTCTGCCAGCCCACTTCTACCATGACCCTTGTACATGGCTGGAAAGCTGGTGCTGGCTGGGGGCTAGGAGCCCTGCCTGAGCTGAGGTTTGAGGATTTGTTAATTCTCCAGATGGGCCCCTCCTGTGTCCTGGGTCTCCAGGGTGAGTGTCGAGAAAGAAGGCCAAATAGAAATTGCATTATCTTTTAGGACCTAATCGTGGACATCATTGTGACGTTATTCTCAGTGTATTCTATATTTGTAACTACTCTCTCCAAATCTCAAGGGGAAGGGCCTCTTGTTAATGGTAATAGGCAAGGTTCTAGAACAGAACATGAACAGGAAATAATGTCTGTGATTACATGTATTAAGTACAGCCTGTCATACCTGTGCCTTTGGGCCTGTGTTCTCACATGGCCACAAGCTGGGGAGCTGAGCAGTGGCTGTACCTTTAACTGGGTTGTGAAATTGCTGCTTGTTCCAGCTCCCAGACAACGAGCCTGAGCACTGGTCCAGTTAGCAGGCATTCACTCTGTTGTTTTCACATGCCAGAGTCCAAAGGAAACTGAAGTATCAGCCTGATACACTGATTAGGGTGGATTTGCTATACCAAGTCTGTGAGAAATGGCGAAGTAAGTGGAGGGTAGAAGTTGGCAAAGGATAATGTGACCAATGGTCCCAAATACCTTTTAAAACCACTCCTGGACCTCTGAAAAAGGAACAACTGGTCAACATAACACTCAAAAATGAATAAAGCTCTTCAAAATCAGACAAGACAATTAATACTTCTCACGTCAGTGACCAGTGGTCTCTGCAGAATTGGCAGTGAAGGGTAAGGCAGAGTTACAGATGACCCAGCCTAGCAGTGCATGAATGTCCTAGCTTAGAGCCAAGCTTCAAATGGTATGAAATGTATTTTTTTCCTATCTTATACCACTAAGATAATGAAATAGAGATTTCAGAGAACAAGCACAAACAGGACACAGTCTTAGCACAAAAATTTTAAAAAGTAAGTGAACAAATGAACAGCAGTATCCTTGACAGAAAACAATGGCAAACTTCAGGGAAAAGAGAAAATCTGATTTCTAGAGTACTGAAAATGTCCCCTTTCCAAGGAAAATTTTAAGGCATTCAAATGAGCATAAAAGTATGGCCCATTCACAGAAAAAAAAATTATTGATAGAACCCATCCTTGATGAAGCTGTTATTGGACTCACTAGGGAATGCTTTTAAATTAAGTGTCCTATGTATAACCAAATAATTAAAAGACACCAGTAAAATAATGTATCAACAGAATGGAAATATGAATAAAATTTAGAAATTATAAAAGGGAACCAAATAGAAATTTTGCACCTGAAAATCCGATAATTGACATGAAAAATGTACTAGAAGCATTCAACAGCAGATTTGAGCATGCAGAAAAAAGAATCACCAAATGTAAATGTTGAATAGTTGAAACAATCCAGTCTAAGGACTAAAAAGAAAAAAATAAGGAAAACCAATAAGCAGAGTCTGAAAGACACGGAGAGCACCATCAAGGTATCATATGTGCTGTGGGAGTCTACAGGAGAAGATAGAGGAGAAGGAATGTGAGCAGATAGAGTGGTTGGAATCTTTTCAAATTTGACTAATTCAAGAACTTCAAGAGATTTCCACTGAGACACGTAATAATCAAAAGCAAAGAGAAAGACAGAATCATGAAACCAGCAAGATGAAAGCAACTTCTTATGCACAATGAACAAGATCAATAAGATCTTATTGATTTTGTAATCAATAAGATCTTATCAATAAGCTCAATACAATTAGCAGTCACATTATCATTAGAAATATGGAAGACAGAAGAACATGGTATGACATTTTCTTACGGGATAAAAGGAAAAACATCTGTTAATCAAAAATCCTACATGCTGCAAGAGTGTCCTTCAAACACAAAGAGACATGGACACCTTCCAGGATGAACAGAATGGGGGGGCAGTTCATTCTAGCAGATCTGCCCAACAAGTAATGCTAAAGGGATCTTTAAGGCTGAAATGAAAGAAAAGTAGATAGTAAGTTGAAGCTATGAAAAGAAACATAGAAGTCTGATAAATGCTAACTACATAGGTAAATATAAAAGCCAATGTTATTGCATTTGGTTGAAACTTCTTTTTTTACTTTCCACGTAATTTTAAGGGAAAAATAGATAAACATGGTTATAAATTTATGTAATGGGGCACAACCTATAAAAATGTAAGCTGTGAAAAGAACAACATAAAGAGAAGGGGGAGAACTAAATAGGAACAGCAGTGTTATATGTTACAGAAGTGAGATAGGGATCAATAGAAACTATATTGTTATAAATTTGCAATCTTAACTATAACTCCTATATTAAACACTAGGTATCTAAAAATATGCATAAGAGGAAATGAGAAGGAAATCAAAACAATGTACTCTAAATAATCAACTCAATATGAAACAAGGTAAGTGGGGGAGATAGTTCATTCTATGATAGTAAAATTACTCTAATACCAAAACCAGATAAAGGCATAGAAAAAAAGAAAATCATAGACAAATATTCCTTTCAAATATAGATGCAAAAACTTTTCAGTGAAATATTAGTAAACAGAATCCGACACCACAAAAAGGAAATTAAGAAAAAAGATTATTTATGATAGGATCCAAAATAATAAAATACCTATAAATAAATTTAACCAAAGAGGCGAAATCTTACAAACTGAAAGCTACAAAACATTGCTGAAAGAAATTAAAGAACACCTAAATAAATGGAAAGATATGTTTGTGGATTGGAAAACATAACATTGTTGAGATGCCAAAGTGATCTACAGAGTCAATGCTATCTCTATAAAAATTCCAGTGGTCTTTTGGGAAAATGAAAAAGCTGATCTTCAAATTTATATGAAATTGCAAGTGGTCCTGAATAGCTAAGGTGCTATTGAAAATGGGAAACGTAATAGGGCTGAGTACATTGGATACTTTTTCTTCCATTCTTGAGATACTTTGCTAAGAAGAATAATTTCCAGCTCCATCCATGTAAACATGAAGGAGGTAAAGTCTCCGTCTTTCTTTATGGCTGCATAGTATTCCATGGTGTACATATACCACAATTTATTGATCCATTCATAGGTCGATGGGCACTTGGGCTTCTTCCATGACCTAGCAATTATGAATGAATTTTTAGCTATCATAGGAAAGCTATAACCCAATTTTAGCCTAAGAATATAGGCTAAGGGGGAAAGGGAGGGGATGGGAGGGGGGAGGATAGGTGGAGGGAAGGATTGGTGGGACCACACCTATGGCCCATTTTATAAGGGTACATGTGAATCTTTCTAAATGTGGAATATAAATGTCTTAACACAACAACTATGAGAATGACATGAAGGCTATGTTGGCCACTTGGATGAAAGTATTTCAAATTGCATATGGAAACAACACACTGTACCCCATGAAAGCATTAATGTACACAACTAATATTTAATTTAAAAAAGAAAGAAAGAAAATGGGAAACAAAGTTGAAAGAGTCCCACTTTCTAAATCCAAAACTTACTACAAAGCTGCAGTAACTGAAGCAGTGTGGCACCACCAGGATACGGGGCTCAGAGACCAGTGGATGAAGTCGAAAGCCCCAAACAAACCTGCACATCTGGGCAATTTATTTTTTTTTAAGAAAAATAACATTTTATATTTGTTCACATATCCATAATTTCCAGCACTCTACATTTCTTCGTGTAGTTCAAAGTTTCCATTAGATATCATTTGCCTTCAGCCAAACTTTTCCTTACCATTTATTTGTTTTATTATTATTTTTTTTATTAAATCATAACTTTGTACATTGATACATTTATGGGGTTCAGTATACTGCTTCAATATACAATGTGAAATGCTTACATTGAACTAAGTAACACGTCACAATTATACTCATTTCTTAATAGTTTTGAACAGTACCTTTGCATCATGCACACTAGGTGATGTTCCCCCAAATACCCTTCCTCCTTTTATATCCCCTTCCCCTCTGTCTCCTCTTCCCTTCTACTTTCTGGACTATAGATGTGTTTTGCCATTCATATGAGTGTGTAGGGGGTTATATGTCGATTTCATAGTAGTATTGAGTACATTAAATACTTTTTCCCCATTCTTGAGATACTTTACTGAGAAGAATATGTTCCCTGGCTCCGATTGTGCTCCTGGACACATCGGACAATTTATTTTCAACAGGGTGCAAAGACCATTCCATGTAGAAAAATTAGTCCTTTCAACAAATGATACTGACAACAGAATATTCAAATACAAAAGAATGAAGTTGGACTGTCACTTCATGACATACATAAAATATAACTCAAGAACACATCAATAACCTAAATATAAGAGCTGAAGCCATAAAATATTTAGGAGAAAGTATCTTCATGCCTTTAGATTGGGCAACAGTTTCTTAGATATAAGTTCTAAAGCACAAATAACTGAAGAAAAAATTAAATACATTGGGCCACTAACATTGAAAATTTTGTGGTTCAAAAACATTAAAACAAAAGTGAAAAAACAACCCACAGAATCAGAGAAAAACATTTTACAAATCACATGTCAGATAAGGGTTTAATATCCAGCATATATGAAGAAACTTCTAGAATTTCACAATGAAAATGGAAACAATCCAATTTAAAATTGAGCAAAGACTTGTGTAAACATTTCTCTAAAAAGATATACCAATGGCAAACAACACATGAAAAGCTGTTCAACATCTTAGTAGGAAAAGACTAATCAACACCAGAATGAAATGCTGCTTCACACCCCTCAGGATGACTGTGATCACAAAGAAAGAAACAGGAAACAACTGCAAATTGGACTTTCCCTTGCAAATGCACACAATATAATCTAATGTGTGTACTCTCATGTTATCTGAAATTAAAATAGTGAAAGAGAGAGAGAGAGAAAAGGAAAGAAGGAAGGAAGGAAGGAAGGCAGGCAAGAAAGGAAGGAAGAAAGGAAGGAAGGAAGGAAGGAAGG
>NW_003852531.1:4180088-4191089 GCF_000181295.1 Otolemur garnettii | reverse complement strand
AGGGAGGGAGGGAGGGAGGGAGGGAGGGAGGGAAAGAAAGAAAGAGAGAGAGAGAAAAGGGAAAGAAAGAAAAGAAAAAAATAACATCTTGGAGAAGATGTGGAAAAATCTAAACCCTTTAATTACATCAATTACATAAATTGCTCATGGAAATATTAAGTGGCTCAGCAGCCATGGAAAAATGTTTGGTAGTTCCTCAATTAATTAAACACAGTATTCCATATGATACAGAAATTTTAGTCCTAAGTATACCCAAAAGAATTAAAAACAGCTACTCAAACTAATACAGGTACACATATTTTCATAAAAACATAATTCACAATAATCAAAATGTGGAAATAGTCAAAATGTTCATTACTAGATGAAGAAATGAATAAATAAATTGTGGTATAAAATATAATGGAATACTATTCAACCATAAAAAGGAATTAAGTATTGATATCGACCACAATGTGGATGTTTCTGGAAAATAATACACTAGCTGAAAAGGTCGGACACACAAAGATAACACATTGTGTAATTTTATTTATTTTAAGTGTCCAGAACTGCAAATCCACAAGGACAGAAAGCAGCTTGGTGTTTGCTACGGACTAAGAGGAGGAGAATGTGAAGCGACAGCCTGGTGGCTATGGGTATGTTTTGGAACAGTTAGAGGTGGTCACACAACATTGTAAATATCTTAGCCACTAAATTGTTTTCTTTAAAAAGGTCATTTTTATATTCTGTGACTTTTACTTCATCAAAAAAAATAGAACAAATAATAATGTATGCAAAATCAACAACATCATTGAGGAGGCCAGAGACCCCACATTGGAAAGCAGAGTGTTAGAAAACCATCTGGTTGTATGACAAATGGGTGACATGCCTCCCTGAAGAGGCTGGGGGGAGATGCTGACCCCAAGGAGCACCAGAAATCGGAGTAAATGCAAAATCATTGCACACGAGCACTGTGCTGCAGAGGATGAAGCGGTCTCTGTGCAGGCGTGGGTTAGCAATGCTGAGCTGCGGGGGACGGACACGAGACATGAACAACTCAGTAAATGGGGGGCAGGTGGCGAGAGGCAGATCTGTCCCCTTGGAGTAAGAATTCACAGATAAGCAAGGCGAGGAGGCTACAATGATTCACGTGTGACAGATGAGTTGATGATCCCAGTATAACTCATATTTGGCTTCCGATAGATGCTGATAGGTGCATATGTAAATACACGGGTCACTCTCAAAGTTCTGAGACAGATTGTGCTATGGTCCCTTATTTCACTTCCAAGAAATACAGTCGGCAGCAGCTTTCTGATGAGCTTGTGTGAGTTTCAACTCACTTGGCTTATGGTGTTTCTGGGAGGGCTTTGTTCATTTACATCTGCATGGATTTTATGTTCACTGATTTTTATGTATGTCAAAACTTTTGTAAAGACCCACATACTTATAGATACATGCATATACACGGCTTAACAGACATGCATAGGTATATCTCCTGGATCACTCAGCAGAGAGAACCTTCAAGAAATAACATCCCAGTGACAAACTAATGTCTGAATTTAGTATTGTTCTCCAAAAAAAAAAAGTGGAGATCCTTGGAGACATGGCCGATTCTAGGACAAGAACAAGTATATTAAATGAGACTTGACCATCTTATGGTGCCAGAAATTTAAAAAGTACTCAAAAATAAAATAAAATATAAATCCACAATGATCAGGGTACATCCAAGTGATACAAGGGCCAATCAAAAGAACTTCCAAAAGCCAAAGCTGAAGCAATCTAAGTGACAAAGCAGACAAAAGGAGAAAATAAATGAGTCCATCATTCAGCAATTACAAAAATCAAATAAATAAATGAGAAAAGGTAAAATCTCCACGTGAGGGTTCTTAATAATTTACACAAGCATTCTTCCTGTAGGAAGTGGAGCGTGCACTCCCCCGTAAGTGAGAGCTGCACCTGCCGACTCTGTTCCCAGGAGCGGTGTGGAGAGGGGCAAATACAATGGAGAGAGCTGGGTGCACCCCCTCCACCAGGTCTCAGCTGTCAACAGTGATGTCGTGTAAATACGCATACTCTTGATATGATGTGATGAGAATGGTGGTTTATCTCTGTGGTTTTTCCCCCAAAAGTCTTACTATTAGTCTATTCATGAGAAAACCATCATACGAATTCCCCATTGAGAGACATTCCACAAAATGCTTGACTCCTAGACTGTCAAGTCAGAAACAATAAGGAGAAGAAACTGTCCCAGGCAAGAGGAGCCTAAGGAGACGTGAGGGCTAAACGCGATGTGGTGACTACACACGACATAGTGTCCTGGAGGCAATGCTGGGATAGGAAATGATGTCAGCTGCAAACCCCAACAGAGCATGGACCCATGTAACAGTAACATCAGCATCACGACTGTGTCTATTGTGGGCCTAACTTCGTCCCACGTCCCACGTGAACCTGTCCTCCTCCTCCTCCTTTCATCCTGAGACAAAGACCACAAAGCACCTAGTTAGCCCCACCTCCAAAGAAATTTACACCAAAGGACCCTAACCCACCAAAGCCCTCCAGGTAAGCTGTGGAATTTGCCCACCCCACTGCCCTATACAAAAGGGGTCTCTAACTGCCTCCCACTTCCTCCAGCACAGACACATCTTTGCACTGCCCAGGCGGGTCACCCTCCACTTTCTATAAATGTGATGTGAACTTCTCAGCTCTCTAGGCACCTCCACTTAAACTTTCAGTATCGATACTGGTTCATAAATTGTAACAAATGTACCATACTTATGTAAGACCTTAGTAATAGCGAATACTGTGTACGGGCACATGGAAACTCTCTGCACTGCCTGTTCATTTTTCTGTAAGCATAAAATAATGTTTGCTTTTAAAAATAAAGAAGAAAGACTAAAGCTTATCAGATTGTATTTTCCTTAAAGATTAGCTAAGGAAATTTTGAAACCTGCCCACTTTAAAATCTTACTTCCCAAGGGTCCTGACTCAGTGTATCTGGGGTACAGTGCATGAGAACCCTTTTGAGTATGCTCTCAGAGTGATCCCCTTTGTGAAACACAGTGGTGTGGAGAAAGACTGCCGATATTCCATCTCAGCTTTGATTTTTCACATAATCTGTACAGATAACAGTGAACTTTGGCCCTCCATCCAGACAGGAAACTAGTGTTGTGTCCATGTGAAAGGAATATCTCCAGATCAAATTTGGGAAGAGACTTGCTCCTCTCTGGATGCCCCCCCATCATGAAAATCAGAGGTGGAGGTTGGGGTATTGGCACAGCAGGGTTGTTCTTGAATCTACTGTGGGAGGAAACATCAGTCATCTTCCTATATCTCTCATAAACAAAGAGGAAGTCCATATCTGTAATTCCTGGATCATTATAAAAGTTTTAACATACATAAAAATCAAGAAATTTAAAATCTGTGCAAACAGAAACAAATGAATCCCCTACCCCCAATGACGCCAATAAACCAAGCAAGTTAAAACTTGCACAAGTGAATCCAAAAGGATGCTGTTGACTGTGTTACTTGGAAGTGAAATTATGGACCATAATGCAACCTGACTCAAAATTTTTGTAGTGATCCATGTATGGCATGCAAAACCTATTATGATCTGCCTCCTGCCTCTCTTTGCACTCCAGGTGAACTTACTTCCTAAATGCCCAGTGCTGTTTCTTACCTCTGCAACCATGCAATGCCATCCTCTCAGTCTTAACTCTGTTTCTCTTCTCAGCATCAACTTATGCTTCAAGATGCAGTGAAAATATGACCTTCTCCATGAATTTCTTTTCTAATGCTAAGAAAGTATAGCATAACTGAAGGTCACTTATACTATCCCCATGGTAGCCCTGAAGGGCTGGTAGTCAGCTGGCTGGCTGACTTCTCCACTCCCTATGTTCAAGAGCAGGGCTCAGGCTGAACTGATTGAATTCATCTTTGAAACTGAAGTTCCTTGTCAGAGCCATAAACCCTTGTGAATAGATGAATAGAATACAGAGTTCCTGACTTCACTCGTGGTTCTTCAGATGATAAATGCTGAAGAAATCCAACTAATGATAATGATGCCACTCAAGGCAAGTGGCTTGTGAGCAATTTTGTATCTAACGGGGAAAAAAGACTGGTGACAAGTAAGATGAGAATGCATAGTGAATGAGCCTAAAAAAAGCCTCTTAAGTATATTCCCAGAAAGAATTTGACTCAATAACATCAAAAGAGATACATCTTGTGATTATAGAAGCATTCAGGGGGGACCTGAAGATGCTGAAATAGACACTAATGGGGTTTAAAAACTCATAATAAACAACTACAGCCAACATTAAGGGTTCAACCAGATTCACAGTTTCTCTATAATTAAACTAGAAGCTCCTTAGGGGATAATAATGTCACTGTGACCTTGTGTCAAGTCGTATAGGCACCTTTTATTCTTCAGATAATCCAGCCAGTCTCAGAAGTTTGCAGAGTATCCTCTATTCTATGGTAATGAAGCCTAAAGCTCAGCAAGATTCATGTTCAAATTCACTCTGGAGTGGGAGCCAAAGCAAAGATTTAGGAGAGAATTTCTCACTGATTTATCCCCCTTCCCTCCCATATCTCCACCCCAACAGGACCTGGTGGGAAACTCCAGACTAATGATCAACTACTATTATCACTATTACACAGGATGTTAACTGGGTTTTTTGTAGATACTCTTCACGAGGTTGAAGATGTTTCTTATTTTTTTTTTTTTATTAAATGATAGCTGTGTTCATTAATGCAATCATGGAGTACAGTGTGGTGTTTTCATATACAATTTGAAATATTTTTATCAAACTGGTTAACATAGCCTTTATGTCATTTTCTTAGTTATTGTGTTAAGACATTTATATTCTACTTTTAGAAAGATTCACTTGTACCCTTGTAAGACAAACCATAGAGGTGATCTCTCCAATCCCTCACCCTCTACCCATCCACCTCCCACCCCTGCCCTTGATCTCCCCCTCCCCATATTCTTAGGCTATGATTAGGTTATAGCTTTCATATGAAAGCTATAAATTAGTTTCATAATAGGGCTATGTAAATTGGATACTTTTTCTTCCATTCCCATGATATTTTGCTGGAAGATGTTTCTTTATATTGCTTGTTTGTGGAGTCTTTTCATTATGAAAAGGTATTAGATTTTTTCCAAATGCCTTTTTTCATCTCTGAGGATGATCTTGTTATTTTTGCTTTATTTTATTAATATTCTGTACTATTGATAACTAGCTCATACACTGAGCTAATCTTGAATTCCTTGGATAAATCTTACTTAGTCATGCTGAATAATCTTTTTATAGGATGTTAGATTATTTAGGAATATATTGCTTAACTCCCACATATTTGTGTAATTGTGTTATTGATTTCCAATATCTCACTGTGTTATAAAATAACTGTATGATTTAAATTCTTTTAAATTTATTAAGATTATTTTATTGCCTAGAATATTGTCTGTTATGTAGAAGTCACTTCAGAAGAAGGTGTATTCTTCTCTTTTTGGTTGGAAAACTGTCCGTAAGTCTTGCTGGTTTATATTGTTATTCTTCTTATTGATCGTCTGTCTTCTGTTCTATTCATTATTGAAAGTAGAGTATTGAAATATTCAACTATTCTTGTTGAGTGTTGTCTGTTTCTCCTTTTAATTCTCTCCATTTTGGCCTTAGTTATTTTGGGATTCTGTTGTTAGGTGCATATCTATTTATAATTGTTATATATTCTTGATGAATTGACCATTTTATAATATATAATCCCCTTCTTTGTCTTGTGTAACTCCAAGACTCATTTACTCTCTAATTTATTTCCAGTGGCCTATCATAAAATTTACTGACACTTTATTATGCTTGACCTAATATGCTGTCAGACCCCTCTAGTGAAATTTTTAGCTTGGCTACTGGGTTTTCCTTTGGCTCCAATATATCTGTTCAGTATTTTAAAAATACTTTCTATCTCTTTGTTGAAGTTATCACTGTGTTCATGCATTGTTATCTTGAACTTAACATCTTTATGAGAGTTACTTCATTCTCTGGAAGGTGAATCATTAGTGTCAGTTTCCAAAATCTGTCTTATATTTTTCTTTGTAATCTTTGGCTGATTCTTCATTTTGCTTGACTCTGTGTTGGTGTCTATGCACTAGAGAAAACAAGGACTTCTCCTAGTCTTTGTGGGATGGCCTCTGATAGGAGAAGGCCCCCACCAGTCAGCTCAGCTAAAAACACCTCAGGGTCTGCACCAACTCTTTTTCTATCCAGGATGAAGGAAGACGCTCTAGTTTTTGTCCGCTTGCTCTGTGCTGAGGATGGCAAAGGATTAACGTGCCTACCAGCCAAGGCTGCCATCTCTGTTCCATCTCAGTCTACTAGACTGTGCAAGACTCATCAGAGCTTATGACTGGCAAGATAAAAGTCATCCTCACAGGACTCCCCTCATAAAAGTTAGGCTTCTAGACACATGTACCAACCTCTCCACTCCCTTGGCAGAGCTGGAAACCAGGGTCTCTTTCTGCTTACAGGGTGCTGACCCAAGCAGCAGGGCCTTCAGCAAGAGGGTTTCCTGAATGTTGCTACCAGCTTTTGGCTTCACATTATTCTAGGGTGCAGCAGCCCTTTAATTAGCTTATGGCTATCACAAAGGAAATCTGTCCACAACTTGTTGCTCGTAAGTGTGTCTACAGGAAGAGGAGTGGGGGCCTTCTTAGGCTCCATCTTGCTCAGTCACTGCTCTTGCAACAGTTTTTGACTTAAAGTATATTTTGTCTGATATTGGCATGACTATTCCAAGTCTCTATTATTTACTTTTACATGGTATGTATTTCCATAGCTTTACTTTGCAAGATAACAAGATGAGCATTCAATTCCTTTCCACAATAGGATGAGATATTTAAAAATAATCCACAAACACATAATGTGTACAAGACATCTGAAATGAGGCAATGGCCTTAGTGATATTGAGCTCACACAAGGTGATAGGAATGGACAATTTGTCAAAAATGAAGTAAAGTTAAATTTTAGAATACATTAGCTACGTAACTAAAATTGAGGAATTACAATTAATGCTACTCAAGTGTGACCCACAGCCCGACACTGATCCAGGAACTGTTATCAATCCACACAAACACAGAAATTGAGTGTAAATATTGAAAACTTTTGTAGAATTTTTTTATTTTTTAAGAGTCCAAAGGTGTTGTGTATGAGCTTGTCTTGTTGAACTGCAGATGAAGGCAGGTGGTGCAGTCAGGGGGTGTCAAACTTGGGTGGCTGAGAAACAGGTGGCCTGTGAGGTTACAGACACATGTAGCAGGTCCACACAGTGGTCCACAATGGAGGGGAGATCAAGTGTAACATCACCGCTTTAAGACACATTGAATTAAAAATATGTTTGCAAGATGTTCCTTGTCAAATTAAAAGTTTACAAAAGAAAAAAAAAATCCTTAATGCTGACATTTGTGGGGGAGAATGAGTGTTCTGACGGATGTAAGGGTAGTTGATACAACCATGAATGAAACTGTTCAGTTGCATTTATGTGGTCTTGAAATACCCATAATCATTAAGTAGTTAATTCTCCTGATCCTGTGGAAATAATTGAACTGCTGGGTAAGAATTACCCATGATGACAGTAATTACCTTATGAAAGCAGCAGAAAGCTATAACAACTAACTTGAATTGATGACAATAAGGAGAGGTTAATTCTTTTATGTATCAACATATTGAAATATTAGATTATATAATATAAAGCTTCAAAGTCAAAAAGCAGGTTTTATATTTATAAAATAGCATGCATTTATTCTAGGAAATACAAGAAAAGTATAAGACCAAATTCTATAGTCCCAACACCCAGAGATAAAAACAACATTCTAGTGGGTTTTAAAGTTTTTAAAAACTTTTGCCATTTCTTACATTACTTTCCTCACAAACTCAAAACTGATTTCATATATGAGTTTAGACAATTAAGTTCAAGAACTCATACTAAGAAAATTGCTATATACTTCATTGCTGAGTATCACTACAGTCACCTTCAAAGTACTCCCCCTGGCCATCTGGTGAGTGTACATCTCATATATATAACATATTTTTATCCTATTTTTTCACTTCCTATTACACTGTAAGGCTTTTCTTATCTGTGTTCATCAATGGTTTACGGCTACAGTGGCTTAAAAACAATGCATGTCTATTTCTTTGGAACACACATTTCTAGTTCTGGTTGGCAGAAGATCACTACTTACTATTATCACTGAGATATGTTCCACTTGCTAAACCTGGAGTATTTACCTTTAGCAACTGAACACTCTGGCCTGGAAATGACACATGTCGGTTCTGCTCGTGACTCACCATCACACAGCCCCACCCAGTCACCAGGTGTCCAGACAGCCTGAGCAGCCCACATGGCCGGAGGGTGGGAAGCCAGTGGAATTTGGCAAAGGGCAGCAGTGCTTGGCAAGCCAGCTCTACAAAGCACATTGCCCCGAGGAAACAGTATCTGATCCCAGGAATGTGCCCATCCACTATCTTCCTGTTTGGAGACATTTTATATTTACATTCTTTTCGGTACTATAAAATAAACCTGCAACATTTTATAGATTAATCTTTGATTCCACCTCTGATTATTCCCTTTGAATACATGTCTTGAAAAGAAACCATTAGATCAAAGCATAAAAACATTGCAATACTCTTAAAATATTTTTTCTGGAGTATTTGCACAAATAAATATTACTACTAGCAGTAACATCTACCTTCCAAAGTTCAACTTTACCAATGCTACATATTGGCATTTACATAGTATCACACTGTTGTTTTGATTACTAAGACAGTTAAAACAAGGTATTAAAATGTGTATTATGTGATGAGACAGGACTGGGTAAAATATCAGCTGTACCAAAGAAACCACCAGTGGAGAGAAGTCCCTGGAGCATTGCACAGCAGTTTACAGTGCTGTGATTACTGACCATTTCTGTTTTTTCTATGTTTTCATATTTTCTAATTTTACCCCAATTATTAAAATTAAATATTTATAAAATTTATGATTAGGTGGCATGTCAGATCACTGAGAAACAGAATCATTCAATAAAAGGTACTGAGAAAACTAGGAAAAATCACTGTAAACGTGGTGATGGCAAAATAAATTAGAATACATGCATACTATGAAGTATTAGCTAATGATTACAAATAGCGAGTTATGGTTATATGTAAAAATATGGAGAAATATCTAAAAAATATAATTAAATGGAAAAAATGTTGCAAAGATGTTCCATTTAGTGTGTTCCCATTTTCGGGGCAGCAGAGAGCAGAGGTCCAGACTACCCAGTGTCCTGAGCTCAGTGAGCCTCTCACTGCCACAGGAACATCACAGAATCTCCCTGGGTTCAATTTCTCATTGGTAAGATGGGTATAATACTGGGATCTACGGCATCATCAAATGAGTTAACCATGTTGAGTGCTTAGAAAACACTCAAGAATAAATATTACAAGTATTAGCTCCCTATTCAGTTAAAAATAAAACATACAAACCAAGAAAAAGTCTTTGAGGTTGGCTTTTCTCATCTCTCTGGCTTTCACGTGACTCTCAGCATCTTCCGAGCCAGCAAGGAGGAGGCAGCAGCTGTGGTCTAAAATGGAAATGGCCTCTCCAGCCGGCAGCTTCTCCAGAAGTGCTGCACGAAAAAAATGTGTGCACATAATTTTTTTTCAGCGTTTAAGAGAGGCTAAGTAGACCACAGCTGTTAAGAACACACTCACTTGGTTTGCTTAGTTTTTTTCTAGATAACAATTAAAATTAGTTATTATCCCCTTCCCAGGATAAATGTACACAGTTAGCGTCAAATGAGGCTGAATACTGTGGTCTCTGTGGCACCTAGGAAGTTGCAAGTGTTCTGCTAACTGGACAGGTGCAGACAGTTTTGAGTTGGTTAAGACCCAGGAATAGCCATTAAATCGTTTGAAATGTAATTCCAAATCACAGCAGAACAATATTTTGAATTTATAAAACATGGCATCTTCTGACTTTCATTACCAAAATGCTGATTTGATCAAAACAACCCTTCATTGTATCTGAATTTTGCATTCTTAATTTACAGAATAGCAGTCACATTTCCAATTTTTAAGATAAAATGAAAGAAGAATTGTGGGTTTGTGAAATGAAACTCCACTTTCATCCTTAGAATTGAAACTAATGATATGTTTAGTTTTAATATTTAAATGTTATCAACCAAGTGAATCCAGTGATAATGTTAGGATAATTAAACATGTTAATTACAAACAAAATACACGATTTCTTAACTTATTTTTAAATATGTTAAAATTCAAGTGATTTACTTTGTTACTATAGGTCTAAAATTTTTTTCTACAAAAAGAGATGGAATTAATGCTATTTCCTTTTAGGTAAAATCATTTAATAGTCAAAACTGTATTAAACACTTTAGCATTAATTAAGCAATTTTACGTGATCATCCATTTATCTTCTAAAAAGGCAAAATGATTTGTAAGGTAGAAACTCATTTATTTAAGCAGAAACACATTTCTCACAAAAATACACGCCCATCCCCAAGTTAAGGTATTTCCTTTGAAACTCCCCAACTGCTGATTTTCAATCAATCATTCTATTAAAATAAATTTGTCAACTGAAATGAAAACAACCACCAATGCCTTTACATGATCTTACTTATTTGGATAATTTTGAACATATTACAGATACCTTAGATAAGTGCTTTTTGATTTAAAAAAGGAAAGGAAAGCGGACTCCCACACATTGAGAAGGCACAAAATGACTCTGGAATATCGAGGCTTAGAAACACTTCCGAAATTTCACTTTCACTAACTTAGAAAGGAAAAAAAAAGTGCGCCATGCTTTACCGACTCTGGGCGTCCCAAGGCAGACCTCACCCGGAGAGAGGGACGCATATGGACGCCATTCGTAACCGGGGAGAGAACGTGCGGGTCAGTCTAACCCGTGGTGTCTGCCTATCCATCTGTTTTCACATTAGCTGCAAATTATAGAATCCTCCAGACCCAAATGACCATAAATCAG
>NW_003852531.1:4160634-4179969 GCF_000181295.1 Otolemur garnettii | reverse complement strand
GGGGTGATTAGGCCTTGGCCCACCAACACGCAGAAAAACAGTAGGAACTCCAATAACTCCAAATGGAAATCTTGGGTCAAATTTATCAAACAAATCAGAGAGAAATCTATTTCTGTTTGGAAAAGGAGGAGATATATTGCGTGTTTAGTGTTCATGCTCAGCTTTGGAACTTTTGGCTATTCGGTATTTGTGAGTTTTGGAATTTCTTGCTTAAATAGTATCACCAAAGGACGTGTAATGTATTAGACAGGAGCCATTTTTAGCCAAATAAAATATACAACTGCAGGCAAAGAGGTTTTTCAATGTTAACATCAACATATTTGTGCAAATGATGTAACTGAAAATTTTCTAGGTAGACCTAAAAAAAGCTTAGCTTTAATACTGGAAAAATACACCAGGAGGAAAGGAAATATGTTGGCAGTAAGAACCAAAGAAGGTAATAAAAAAGAAGGGTAGCCAGAGTGATAAGGTGTACGGATTGTATTCCATGCCAATGGGTGTGTATCAACCCCACTCACAGGTAAGGTCTCTTTCAAACGTCCCTTCCATAAAACTGCCTCACAGGCAAATATCGTGTGGCATCTGAAAGCGAAGAGATAAAGAGGGAAAAAAAACCCAACTGTGAAAGGCGGGCAAAAACACTGATGTTCTCCATACAGAAATTGTTGGTCACAGCCAGATCTGATGAAACATAAACGGAGATGATTTGGCCGTGGGGGAGGGTCTGCGCGGTCTGGAGGACTTGGCTCCAGTCCCCTTGTTAGCCACAGTTCGCTCGAACTGGTGTTTATCACGGAGGCCCGCGGGCATTTGCTCAATCAGAAAGTCGTATTTCATCAAACACCCCTGCTGTATTAGAAATATTCAGGCGGGGCAGAGCGAGAAAATGAGAAGATGACGTGGCAACGCCGCGTGTCACAGACCTGGCTAATATCCAGCCGTGAATTATTGTGTCTTTAAGAGAAATATCACTTCCAGGGGCCTAGAATCCGAGTCCAACACCAGCTCCCAGGTAGTCTGCAAAATATCGTTCCTGGCAGGCGTAATGGAGCTCAGTCTTCCCCGCTGACACGCAGGCTGCGTCCCCCGGGGTTCCCCGCAGTGGGGGCGCGAGCGGGGTGCGGAGCTACCTGCGCGCTGGGGGTGCGTTCACGGCCACCCGGCTGCCGGCTGCGGCGGAACGTGGTGCTTCGTGCTGGCGGCAAAGTGCAGCAGACGCAGCTTGAGTGTGCGAAGCGGCAATTTACTTAAAAAGACAACCAAAGTTAAAAATATTTGTGGTAGTACTGTTAAGAGTGAATGTCACGTGCTTGGCAGAGTTACAAATGGTAGTTTTCCAATAAATAAGAGCCGTCCGCCTTTCAGCCTTTTCTCCCTTTCTATCCTTTCTTGCTGTCTTTTTTCTTTCTTTCCTACTTTGGCTTTTTCTTTCCTTTCATTCTTCTTTTCTTTTTTTTTCCCTTTATTTTTCTTCTTTCTTTTCCTTCTTTTTTATTCTTTCTTTTTGTTTTTCTTCTACACAAGGATCCCAGCCATTCATTCCTGCATGTGGAAAATTCAGTTGCATAAAATCACTAGGACTTGACCATATGTGGAGGATGGTTGTCGAGTATGTAGAATTACGGAAGATTGAGATATTACGCAACACGTGGCACACTTAATTATTAACTAATGAAGTTGTGATTACTGCTGACAGTGTGATCCTCCAGTTGCCATGTGTATGAGAACCCTGAGGAAAATCACAAACTGGTTTTCCAGACTAGTAAATCAAATGGCTCCACCTCAAACCAAACCAAACAATCAAGATTGTTTTCTTCAATGATACATCATAGAAGTTATCATTATAACCACCGGCTTATTACTTCAGACCCAGTAAAGCGACTGACTGTTTGCTTTATTGCAGCCGTGCATTATTTTTTAATGGGAAAACTATAGTAGCTCCTATTACATGAAACTGACCACCAATAACTGCAGGCTTATTTTATTGGAGAGAGAATGTATTAAATAAGAACATATGTTGGAAAGAGAAGGAAACGTGCCAGCATCTCTGCTCTCCCTACTTGCTTCCCACAGCACAGGTTAGAGAAGCCGCTTACAATTGATTAAACCTGTTCCTTGACCATCTGACTCTATTGCCAACAGCACTCATCAAAATCAAGTGGTGAAATTAAAAAAAATTTAAAACTTCTGAAGGTAAAGTTTCAGATGGAAATTGTTTAAGGAGAGTTACTGAAAAAAATCACTGAATAGAGAAAAATCACTTCATTCTGTTTACTTTGATGCTGTTTTATACAATTCTAACAATGGACACACACACCCCACTGTCAAGAACTAGATCACAGCTGTCATATAGAGCAAATATGCAGGTTTTAAGAATATGAGGGAAGTTTACTACTGTATCTACACAAAAATTATTTGATTTTCAACGAGCCTATTTTGATTTTAACCTCTGTCTTTGTGTGCGTGTGTTTATAAAACATAATTTTTATGAAATTTAACAAAACTTTTTATTTTTATTTTTACATGCCTCTTGTTCCCCATTTGTGTTTGGTTTACTTTCACATGACAGTTGAAAATCTAGTTGAATTCCCAGGAGATTCTGGACACCTTGATGGGAAAGGAGGATAGCTCTGTTTATTATTTCATTCTCAATGGTGATCAGTGAACACATTCAATCAAAGGTTCCTGAGATGTGGAGTTCCCACACGCCATGCCCTTCTGGGAGAGGAATGACCCTGGACCCATGTTAGACCACCAAATGTCACCCAAGTTCTCCTTCTGAAAGAGGCTTGTTCAAAACAACACCAAAATCTTTCTGACACAAGTAACTCTCCTATACCCCTAAATGTGTTCCTACGCCCCACTACAGGAGGTATGGTAGACCATTGGCACGGAGTTCTGAGCAGAATTCTCACAGAAGGCCTCCTTCACCCCGACACCCCAAAAGGACATAGGCCCCCCAAGGAGAAGAGACACACAAAGACCTGCCCTGGGCTCAGCCACACTTCTCTTTAGGTTCTGCTGAAAATGTCCATGATGACGTCAACGTGTCTGCAGTTATAGAATGACGAGGCCATAAAGGTGTAGCCATAACTGGAAATTATTTATTTTTCTCTTTCCTTATCCATAATATTTTAAATATGAGGCTTGGCCATTTACTTGTGGCAAGTCAGGGAGGCACAACGCAGCAGCCTGAAGCAGGAAAGCTTCAGACGTGGGGAGGACACGGACGGGGCGTGGGAATCAAATCGAGGAGTGACCTGGGCACGTGACTCTGCCAGGCCTGGAGCACAGAGCAGGATGGAGACCCAGGAAGCATGACAAGGAGGAGAAGAGACCCCTCAGCTAGTGCGAAGATGCACAAATAGACTCTAACAGGACAAAATAACCCAGGCACACATGTGCAGAGACTCGGCCATCCTCTGGACAAACATTTTCCTGACTTTGTGTGTTGCTTACAGCTACAGTTATATGATTTGGGGGCATGATATTTTTCCTTTTTGAGCCTACTCTCAATTCTCAGGTGAACGTGTATGATGCCGACCACTGCAATGGAGAGGTGGAGACAAAGCACTATTCCCTCCTGATCTCGACTGCTCAAGGAGGAGATATAAATAGCTGATTCAGACATTTATTTCTGGAATTAACTGAGTTGTACTAATAAAAATGTATAGCTGTTACAGGTGGACTTGAAACACCAGATGTTTCTACAGTCACATAGTAATAAATGAAAATGAACAGGAACCTTCCCCAGAAACCTACAAAGAACTTGTCACATTTGATCTTCATAACAACTGTGAGGTAGGAACTCTTGTGAAGCTGGTTTTGTAAATGACGAAACAGGCTTACCAAACAGATTTGTCCACTATCCTAAGTCACATGCTGTCTTTTATACCATACAGCGAAATAGGAGGTGGAGCCGCTGGAAAATACTGTCTCTGTTTCTCCGGGAGTTTGGCAGTCTGTTGGAGGCTATTTATTTTTTTCACTCTATCATAGTTCTTCTGCTGTTTTATCTGCACCCAAGGGTATTTCTTCTTTGAACTTTCATGCCAAAAATCTTTGACGCTACTGGATCCTTTGATTTTTTGACCTAGCCTCTGCGATTACAAAGAATTCTGTCCACCAGAGCGGAGCTTCCCAACATGTGTGTGATGTGAGTGAGTTGTATTTCCAAGCTCTCAGCTTGAGAGGTGGCTGGTTGCATGTGACCCAGAGGCAGCCTGGTCAGAGGTCTGGGACAGTAGTCCAGGGGAAACAGAGAATTGATCTGCCCTGCTGTCCCCACACAATGAGTGGCGTCTTTCTGGGAGCCAAGCCTGAGGTTCTCTACCTGCCATCTCCTCATGCAGGCAGGGCTGTGCCCAGCAAGCAGGACTCGGGGCCACTGTGGGAGAGGCTATGTCAGGGGTGCCCAGGAGGTCTGGGAGCTGGGAATGGGGAGGCTGGAGGACTTGCAACGTTTTATCCTCTTAAAGTTTCCCCTCTCCTTCAGACTGTGTGAGATTCAGACCTATGAAGCCTGGTCTGCTCCTCGCAAAGAAGTCCTTGAAAGCACAGCAAGTATTAAACCCAGGGGGGTTTGCACTACACGAGCAAGTTCAAGTTACTATTTAAAAGGAGGAGGAAAAGAGAAAAACTTGAAAAATATTTTATATAGAAGACTTATGCAATTCCTGCATTTAATATTTTTCTAACAGGATCGCATATTATTGTTCTTATCATAATTACACAGTATGAAGAAGGTGTCATGGAAATCTCACCAAGTGCTACATGAATGTCACTAAACCTTCTGGGTGCTGCACTGCTCAATCCTTGTTCTCAGTGTGTGCCGATGGGGAACAGGAGGCTCTCTGCTTCCCCTACGCTGTGCTGTCCCTGGACTTTTAATCACAGCCCACACTGCCCAGTGCCACTCCCCAGGGCCCCCACCCCAGGCCCTGCGGGTGGACCTCAGAAGTGGAGGCAGGGCACCCTGGCTCACAGACAGACAGCTGGACTGAGGCAGCAGGGGTGGTCACACGCCCAGCCTTGTGGCTGACATTAGCCTGGTGACGTTGCTCCTCAAAGCTGTCTGCGCTCTTAGTGTCTAAGTGCCAGCAGCTACTTTTCCTTAGAATTAGCGAGGGCTTGTTTTTCTGGGACTTTATCCAGTTGTTAAACTATTAAGTTAATCTTTATGATGTTAAATCAGAAAGTTAATGATGTTAATCATGCCCATTAAGATGTTAACATCTCTGGAGTGTTAAATCATTAAGTTAATTTTTATCTACACAAACAACTCAGACTGACAGTTTCAGAGACTGTGAATATGGAAGTTTCTCTTTTTTAAATTTTTTGTTGAGGTTGTTCCTTGTTTATGTGTATGAAGAGTACTGTTCAGTTAGGACATGGAAGCCCCTCACTCTGGCCTGTCTGATGTTTCCTGGGGAGGAGGTACAGTCTCTGCGTCGGGGACGGGAGCACCACAGAAACTACACGATTCTCCTCTGGGACATCTCATCAGAGCTCGGGATTCCATCTGCCCCATTAGTGGTGATAACTGGGATCACTTGGTTCAGGTAGTGTCCACTAAATAGAACAAGAACAGTAGATCACAGTTACATAATTATATATTAACGTGAAAAACTGTGTATTAAGATACTGCCTCGTTTTGTATCGAGATGATCTAGGGAATCTTTATTTTAAGAAAAAATACACTGGAGGAGGGAAAAGGAAAATGATGAAGGAAATAAGTTAAAATGCTAGAAGTTGCGTGCAAGTTCTTTGTACTATTTCTGCACCTTTTCTTCGGTCTGAGATTATTTCAACATAAGTCAAGCAGAATACAAAAAGCAATGCAGAAGCAGTTGGCCGGTGCTGGTGCACACCCGAAGGGCTGTTTGCATTTCTGTCTGCTGGGGATCGGGCACTATTCCATCATCCAAGAGATTTTCTCTCCAAGCCTTGTTTTTTACCCAAGGAGGCATCCACTAGCCTGTAGAATGATTTTTACAATGAAGTTTTTGTATGAAAACTATGGGATGAAAAATCACAATTGCCTCCTCAGTCTATTTCTGAACATCTGGCTTCGAATCAACTTTCAACTTTGCAAAGATTAACTAAAATACGTCTAAAAATCATGTGCCAAAATATACAACAGAACAGGACTGGTGTAAAAACACAAAATGGACACTATTCACTCTTCCATTCTCACCTCGCTGCCTTCTACCCACCCTCTTGGCTTTGGAGAGGAAGCTGCTTTCCAAATTTTAAAGGGAAAAACTACAGATGACTTGGCTAGGATAAAATTCCAGAACATCCTGGGGGGGGGGGTGTCAAAACCAGCAGTGATCCCTGAAGTCACTGACTTAGTTGTTCACTTAAACATATTAAGAATGGGAAAGTCTTGTTCAAATGTTTGTTGTTTTTAACATTTGGCACAGCTGACCTGGCTGAGGGGACATTTTTCTGAGAATCCCAAAGACCACAGTTTTGTTTTATTTTGTTATTTTAATCACAGTCCATAACTTTAGGCTTTTTACTGTCACAAAATCTGGGCGAATTAGAAAGCCAGACAACAAATGCAGTTGCCAAAAGGAATGTTTAGAGAATCTTGTGGTGACCACTTTTTTTCAGAAATGAAATATATCGTGATGGGTGTCATTTGGTAAATATCACATGTAGAGAGCTACCCAAACCCGGCCCACTGGCCTCCGGATGTGATCAGGACAGCAGTCTGAGGTGGCTAAAGAAGCAGTGAATTTGGAGTTGACTAGATTTGGTGTGCCAACCCCCTCTGTCACTTAGTAGCTCTGTGACTTTGGGTAAAAACTCACCAATAAATAGCATGATAACTGTGTAAGGTGGGCAGGTTGTCTACCACAACAAAAGCACCTGACCAAGAAGGTGGGCTCACAAATGTAGCATGCACCCTGCTCACCTAGCTGTGTGACCGACAAGGCTGTGACTCCCCAGAGAAAGGGACACTGTTTCCTAATTGGTCCTCTGAAAGGAGGTGTGTCTCTGTGACCTCCCCCCGACCCAGGGGTGCCACTTGGTGGTCTGCTCAGGGGATACAGGTGCGCTGACAGCAGCCTGCCTTCCTTTACCTTGGCAGGCTCCAGTGCTTTCTTTTGCGAGGTGGAATGGAGCTAGAAGGAGTTGAGAGACTCAGCCTCAGGAATGTTCAGAGCCATGGTGATCAGGACAGGGAGATGTTGGAATACAGCCTAAAGGGAGCCAATACAAGGAAAGGCCAAGTATGCTCTCATGTAGGAGAGCAGGAGAACCATTAAAACCATGCTCCAAGGAATGCTTAATGACATAGGAAAATACCATAGAATGGTTGGTAATATTAATAAAAGAAACAGAAATAGAGGCACATGACATGTGGTGTGTGTCACAGGATTGATAATCACCTCTAGATGACAGAATTATCCTTTTTCATGTCATGGTTTATATTTTCCAAATTTTAAAATGATAATATTCCTTTTATAAGAAAAAAGTTGCAGTAAAAAAATTCAGACAGAAATGTTCATGTTGTTTGGCCTCTGCCTTTGACTGAGAACCGTTTACCCTGAGGAAGAAATCAGAAACACAGCCAGGCATCAACTCGAAACTCACATACAACAAATAGGCAACGCTCTAGAAAGGGAAAAGGCCAAGAAACTTGCAGTTCCCAGAGATGCACCTGAGAGTGACTCTGACGTTGCTATTTCCTTCCTCTTATTCACATTCACGGGGCCTCTGGAGAGCTTGTGTGCCAGAGAGGGAGCCAGAGAGGCCTCTTTGTCCCGGTCTCAGTGGTTAGTTGACTGGCACTGGGGTTTTATTTTTAGGCATATGTCCTGAGAATGAAATGTGACAATTTAAAAATAATGAGAGAAAAACACAATACAAAAATGAAGATGCTCTAATATCTCAGCTACGCAAATGCAGAACTATTTAGGAACAGAGCCAGTATATACAGACAAAATCTGGAAGGAAAACACAAAAACACTGCGATGGTTCTCTCTGTGATGGAATCACGGGCAATATTAACTTTCTCCTTGGTAGTCTTTTCTGTATTATCAAACTGTTCTAGAATTAGCACATATTGGTTTAATTATGGAAGGAGCCTGTTTTCAAAACAAAACACCATTTATTTGTCTGACTTACTGCCATCATTGTAATCTTTTCCCAAAATATCTCACTGGGTGACAGTGTATAAACATAAATTGATTATTTTTTTATGATTACGAGCTATTCTTTGAGAAGTTAGGGAAACCTCTGGAATGTTACCAAAGCAGACTACAAGTTGTGCTTATTCCATGTAAATCCCCTCACTCAAGCCTTTCCCCTCCTTCCCTATGCATCCTAATCGTATCACACATCTTCTGTTTTGTAGATGAGCCCTTAGAGAAGGGAGTATTCCGTGGATGCAGAAGTCAGATCTGACTCCCTTGCTGGACTCAGAGTGGGGAATCCCCCAGAAGCAGGTCCCAAGGCCTGTGGAGGTGCACCTCAGAAGCCCAGGTCCCCGAGAGTTAACATAACGGGGAGCTGGCTACCCTCAAACACACCCTGCAGGCCTAGGCTAGGAGCTCTAAGACTGGGGGACAGGACAGACGAAGGGTTCCCTCCCAGATTAGTAGATCTCAGATGTCTTACCTAGCCTGGTGAGTAGGAGCTCAAGCTGTATTTAATTTGGTATTTTTTTAAAAAAATAGAAAACTGTGGCATTTTTATACCTTGAGTGTAATGGGAAAATTTATGCCCATCTTAATAAATAAAAAGGCATTTAATAAAATAAGATGATTTCTAAGCCATAATTAATAACCACATTTCAAAAAAAATCAGTCTCTGAAAACCTGGGTTAAAGGGTCAGGCTGAATCATTAGAACCAGGATGATGGCGGCTAAATGCGTGCTTTCCCCTGCCAAACCAGAGGTTAACACAACGGACTTCTGCCCGGTCTTGGCTGTGCTGCACAGAATGACCCTAGGAAAAGCCTCACTCCTTCCACCATTCAGTACAGGCTGATGTTTCAAGGGGCCAGGGTTTTTCTTGCTGAAAATTCCATTAAAACTTCAAAGATCATGACCTCCCCAAGTCCACCCTTGTTTTCTTGTCCTTCAAAAGTTCAAGTCTCAAGTGTACATTTCCAAACTTTTCCTGTCCACTGACCTTCAGACTTCCATAGATCCCATAGATTCTTAGCAAAATGTCAAAGCAGAGGAAGGGGAGAGAAACACGCTTCAACCGGGAGACTTCAGAAAAGCAACTGGTGCAGGTGGCATGTTACTCTCCCTCCCCCCCACCCCGCCCCAGTGGGGTCTAGGACATCACCCTGGAATCAAACACATCAGTAAGCTCTGCTGTGCACATGTGGACCTTCCTGGAGAGATAAGCCTGTTAAGAGCCTCATTTTAGTTCAGGTCATATTTTGCTATCAAAAGGTTGTAAAAAAATATTCTCATTTTTTTGACATTTACAGATTTTTGAATTATGGATAAGTAATCATGGACCTGAATGTAATCTGTTTCCTCATAACATCTGTCTGGTTGTCTAACTGATATCTTGCAATTAATATATCTTAAACAATTCTCCTGAACTTCATCCCTAAAATCCCTCTCCCTTTTAACTCACTGGTCACTTTGCCAGCCAGGTTGCCAAAGCCAGAACCTTCCCTTCTCTCCTCCCTTACGTCAACATCACTGGCCAGTCACACTAGTCCAGCTTCCGAGATGTTCACTGCACTCCCTCTCCACTGCCACCCCATGGTTGTGCCACCATCCTTACCGATCAGGTTACAGGAGCTTCCTAATTAGAACTTCACCCATCATTGTTCCCCCAGCACACCCCACCCCCCTTGGGGCAGAGATGGAGGAATCTCTAAAAATCATAACTGTCTCATGTCACTGCCCAGCTCTCAGTCCTTCCCTGCTTCCCTTTGCTCACAAGCTGCACCCAAAGTCCCAGGCCCGGTGCCACGCCACCCCCCTTCCCATCCAGCTGCACCTGGCTGCACCCTCATTGCAGTCCAGCCACATCTCTCTCTTTCTCTTGCTCATACCTGCCATGCTCTGTCCCTCCAGGTGGCTCCTCCATGTCCTTCCAGCCTCAGCTCCAAGGGTGTCTCCTTCATAATAACTCTTCCCTAGATTCTGTAACTGCCCTTCCACCTCCGCTGCTCTCTGTGACACGGAAGCCCCTGGCCTGCCAGGGCATCCACCCTGCATCTTGCTGCTGATTCCAGCATGGGAGGACTGTACTCCCCTCACTCCACCCCAGTGTCCCTCCTGGGAGGGACTCATTCACCACTTGAACTTGGCCAGGGCCAGGCTTGTGGTGCATGTACAATAAAACTCATGAATGAATGAATGGTGGGGAAATCAGAGCTAGTTCATGTAAAGTATCTCACGGGGTGCCTAGCATAGAGCAAATATTCATTACTTGGACATCAATGTTATTATAGTACCCAGTTACTTTTATTGTAGCCATTATTGCCAGGAGGTAAGGAACCCTGAGTTTGTGGTATGGAACACAACAGGGCTCCAACAGGTGGGAATGAGGACAAGGCCTCTGATCTGTGGTCACCCACATTAAAGTTCCACATGGGCTGACCCAGAGGTACTGGCCTCTCCTTCTGTTGCCTTCAGTGCATAGCTCCCATCAGGGATCATGATCTATGGGTCCTGTGGCTTCCTCCAAGAACACTAGGGACTTTTAAGTGGGTAATTAAATCTTGAGAGATTGGTCTTGGGCATTTCATTCAGCTCAGAAAATATTATATCCATTGATATTCACCATACGGACCTAAGGAAGGGAGTTCATTGCTGAATGATTAAGCTTCACATGTGTTGCAGATTAAAGTCAATGCAGCCCTGACATATTCAGAGAGCACGTTTCCCAATTCTTTGGCTACTCAGCCCACATTTCTTTTTTGAATTCAGATTAGTTATCATCTTGACTACTACATGTTACCTATTCATCAATTTTTTTTTAATTTGCTCCAGTAGAAAAGGCCAATAATATCTTGTGTGCCTGAAATGATAACTGTTTATTTTACTTAAGGTAGAAGAAAACAATTTCATATTTTTTTTAATCTAAGAGAACATTAAATGGATCAACTGTGCTTACATAAACAAATGAAAAAAAAAAACCCTCACATTTACTTAAACAAGGAAAAGATACATTTCTAGAGCAGAACATTATTATAATGGTTAATTTAAAACATATACAAAAAGTACAAAAAGTGCTTTCCTCTAATATAAAGGATACAGGCATTTTAAAAATGAAAGAACATGAAAGATATGTTTCTCACACCCTTTGATGAAACGTTTGACAGACCAGAACCTCTCCGATTATTTGGATGTGATGTTGCTGGAGGGCACTCACCCTGACTTCTGCTTTTGTGGTAGCTTTAGGGGAAAGTATACTGTGAACATTCACCTGATGTGAATAGTCATAGCTGATCATCTGGCTCTATTTCAAAGTGATCTTCAAGATTGCTTCTAGGAATTAAAAAAAAAAAAACACCCGCACACAAAGAAGTAGATTTATTAATGCACTTGAGATTTGGTGAGAGGTGGTTGGGGTTAACTGTGCTACTTCAGAAATAGCTAAAAAACATTCCTTTTATCACAATTATATAACAAAAGAAATAGTAAAGACTTCAAGCACATTATTCATCTCACAGGTGCCGAAGGCAGCACCTTCGCCTTATTAAATGAATACAGCTGATTCAGAACTTACAGCAATTATGGCTTGACTGGGCTAGAGACGCAGTTTTTTAAAAAAATGGTTTCAATAAAAAGTGTGCTATAATTAAGGTTCCAAGTAATTTTCAAACACTCATCATACATTTTTGCATTCTTCTCACTATGGTCATCAATAATACCGTGTCTGGGATGCCAGAGCCACTATTCTTCCAGAAGAGAAAACCGAGGTTCAGAGGGGTTGACTTGCCTGTATCAAATACCTAAAGGAGACGTGATTTTATTCCAGCCTGCTTATGACACATGTAGCTAATTTTTATGTATCAACTTGACTAGGCTAAGGGATGTCCCAGATTCCTGGTGTTAGCAGTATTTTAGGGTGTGTCTGTGAGGGTATTTCTGGCAGATATCAGCATTGACTCAGGAGATGAGTAAAGAACGTCTGCCTTCAGCAATGTGGGTGGGCATTATCCATCCACTGAGGGCCAGAATCGAGCAAATATGGAGGAAGGTGAATTATCTCTCTCTCTTTCTCTCTCTCTCCTTGAGCTGGGACACCTATCTTCTTCTGCCCCTGGACATCATAACTCCTGGGTCTCGGGCCTTCAGACATGGACTGAACTGTACTACCGGCTTTTCCAACTCTCCAACTTGCATGTCATGGGACTTCTCAGCCTCACAATTGCGTTAGTCAATTCCTGGAATAAATCTCCTGTTACACATCCTGTATATCCTAATGGTTCTGTTTCCCTAAAGAATCCTGACTAATATGCTGCCTTACAGTGTTTTCAATAAAAATTGTGTTATTAGTTAGAGCGTTTAATAAGATCATTGCAAAATTCAAACCACTAGAATCCAGCCCCAAGTTTTAATTCCACCTACAAAGTGCTTAACATTCAGCTGAATGGGTAGAACCATCCTCTTCACTAACAGAGGTGCTACCATCTAAAGGTCACGGTTCTCATGAGCTTTGTCCTCACACGTGTGCCAGTAGCAGCACATAAGCCACATCTCCAGCTTTCGTGGCACGGTGACACTTTGCCAATCTTCTAGCTTCCTGACACCACTTCTGACCTGTAGAAATATAACCCAATCAAGCAAATCACCAGCATCCTCCACTCACTTCCTAGGTCCAAACAATGAGAACATAACAAGGCTGACCAATCATGGGTCAACCCATTCTGCCATTGACCATTCAGTCTGGTCCACTGAATTCCAAAAACAGACAATGTGGGGAGGTGATACAACAGAGCTTTTGATCTCTTCCTGCTCCTTTCATAGACTCTGTGTGTGTGCATTTGTGGAAGTGAAAGCAGTATCAGAAGGAAGAGATGGTTCATGAGATATCCATAAATCTCCACCACATCAGAAGCCAGCTGCACAGCGACACGTGGGCACCTCTACAGCACGTCCCACTCATGGCTCAACTGACAATGGTAAGATCATTGGATCATCAGGAACCCAAAATGCCTTCAAACTGAACAGCACTACCCCCGACCAGGTACATACCTCACAAGATTTTCCACAATTGATTTTTTTTTCCAAAAGATATAAATTTTGATCTCAAGTGTCATGCAAAGCAGTGAAAAGATATTTTCAGAGCAGCGTCCAAAATAGCAGAAGAGACAAAATAGATTTTGTGTACACTCCACTCTCCATGCTCCAAGAGCACAGAACCCGGTAAAAAGCCAGAATGTCGTGCAGACCAGCCAAGTCCTCTTGAATGAGGAAAGCCAAAAAAAAATCTGAAATTCGCACACCGTGTGGCATCACTGAATCACACAGAATGTCAGGAATTAAACCAAATTAACACTTGGGCAGGCTTCCAACCATGTTATGTTCTCATTGTTGTGATGAAACTTTGACAAGGACATAAATCATAATTGGTCATCGGCTCACTTATTAAAGCAGTAAATGTCTCTCCCTTTTGTTGCCCTCTGCTACAAAACCCAGTGGGGCATTCTTTTCCTAGATGGCTGGTACGAGGTCTCCAACAACCATTCAGCAACTTGATAGCTCCCACGGTGCCAGGACACAGGGCAAAGTTGCTGATCTTACATGCCTTGTGTAGAGAAGAAGAAACATCAGGAGAACACAAGTTTCAAATCGCCTCTGTGAGGGCAGGGGTTCTCTGCAGCTGCTAAGAGTATTTCCTTGAGGGAGAGGTAATTTACAGGAGCTGTTTATCTGGTGTTATCCTGTAGTGCTTCTATATCGTCTGTTGTCTTGGACTCCAATCAATCCTAATAGCGAAGAAAACCCCAGATTTCCATGTGGGAGGGCAAGGCCACTAACGTGGGGTCAGGACAGATCAGTGTCCCTCACCAGTACGGCTCTCTAGTACCCCAACCATGAAAACATGGCTAAGTCATTCAGGGTTGGAGAAAGATGCCAGGGGGCCAAGCTAGGTGTGGGATGAGTGGTGGTGCCACTGTCTGCAGGCCACGCAGCTGTAACTACCCATACTATTACACTCACAGCGGGAGGGCTAAAAAGACCGGCTACATCATTCTACACCAACACGCTATTCGTGGAGGCAGCAGGCAGGAGGCCTGGGAGACATGACCTTCACTTCCCTCACCTGTGTCTTCTTTGGGCAAACTGTGTGCTACTAACAGGAGAGTCCTGATGGCAGACACGGCCACATCCCGTCTCTATCCCCATGATGCTTGCTGATTGTCTCTGTGCCCGTGGCTCTGCTATCAGCTCTGTGGTCACCTGCCTGAGGGCTTTCTCTGCCCAGAGGAAGATGATTTGCTCTTTTGGGAAAGTCTGATGCACCAGGGAGTTTTTGCCCTCCTCCTTCAGCAGCAGGAACACTGGATTTCATGAGTAAGTATCTCAGCTTCCCTGTCCCTTCAGTGGGACAACTCTGAGATGTTTTGTACAGTTTCCCAGAAGTGCCCAGTAACACCGACTCCTCTTGCCCCTGTAAACCTGTCTGTTACTTTCTCCCCTGCCCTGTCTTACCCTCCTGGTACCACCATATGCGTCCTCAGGTCACCTTTCAATAAACTTCTTATCACTGGGTTTTTTCAGGGCAGGAGGACAGGTTCTTCCCTGACAGACCACGATCCATCCCAGTCTGTCTTTGTTCTTCTTCTTTTCCTCCTCATCAAGTTTTTTTCTATTTTCCTGATTGGTGTTATTAAATTCAGACTCAATTTCAGGACATGGATCATTATATTCACCTGATTTTAGATGATCATAATGTGGGGATGTAACTTCAGCAAAGTCTACTGACCAGTCCCCAGATGCTGATCAATTTGGGAGACCACGTCTGTACTGTCCTCACGAGTGCAAGCTCAGAGTCACAGGCTGCAGTCACCACCGAGGAAAAGGCTTTATTACCCGGTCATTGACTTCTTAGAGGGATTATCTTGGATAAAATGTTTTGTGTCCCTCATCTTTTTATTTTTAGGCTTATTGCCTTTAATTATCACTTTGAGTCAACTCTGAATCAACTCTTTCTAGAAATAATATGCCATTGCAGTTTGAAAAATCACACAATAAATCTGAATGCACCCCAAGCTCTCGGATTGCCCCCTCAGAGTTCACATCTCCACACGTTTTGGGAATGACTTTCGTATTTCCTTCTTTTATAGTTAACCATGACCAAAAGCACACTTGTAACTCTGTGTAAGACACTTTTTCCTTTATAAACTTCAGTCATGCAACCCAGGCATACAATGAGCTCCAATATCCATAATCAATTTAGCCTTGGTACGCAGTGTCTGGCTCTGTTCATGCTAACTTAGCCTCCACCAAAATGATGTCCTAATTAAGTCTGAAAAATGGGCATTTGACTTTACCAATAACTTCATTCTGCAACAGATGTGTATTGAATGTACTTATAACGCACAAGCAGACACACTCAGTTTTTAATTTGTTTCACTTTTCTTTTCTGTAGTGAGTCTGTATTTTCCTTTTTCAATAATCATTTTTGAAACTTCCTTTTGAAATCCATTGAAAAGACACCCTGATAGAATACCCCAGTGACCTTTAACCTATCTCTGGTTTGAAACATACCCTTGATAACAGTCTAGCCCTGATGTTAGGAGGGAGAAGCCGTCCAGAGACCACAGGATGGACCTGGCCTTCTCTCTGCTGCTCCTCGTGCTCCCGAGGGCTGTAAGCTGCACTCCAACAAGTCTTACTCTTCATGCCCCTCACGGTCCCCTACGCCCAAATAAGGAACAGAGGCAGCTAAAGTGTGGAAAATTAAGAAAATGCAGAACACATCATCAACTCATACACTCAGGAAGCTGTGGCAATCTTTACCTCTCCGCATATAGGGCACACTGTAAATGAAATATATATTTTAATTATTTCCAGTTTAAATATTCCCAGTGTGCAACACATAACCTCAGTTACTCGCTGCAGAAGAAAGGCGAATTGGGCAGTGAGAAGCCAAGGAAAAGTCGCAGTTAATGCAGAACAGTCACAAGCCATCGCCAGATCGCCTTGAGCAAGACTCTTCCTTTTATTTTGTAGAAAAAGCAATCGATTTCCTCCACGAGCAGCCTCTGTTTTTAGAGTCTGTTTACTCATGAGCTCTGACAGGTCTACCCCAAGCGGCTTTGCAAACCGGCTGCTCCCGTCACCGTCTCTGTGGTTATAATTCTTTTAAGTTGCAGGGGTACTTAAAATGTACACAGCTCTCCAGGATGTGAGGCAGGCAGCAAGAACTGTTGACATACTTTATTTTTTGCATAGCATTTTCAATTACAGAGAATGGCACTAGTATGAACTTTCACTCACTGGCCTGCTTGTTTGACATTCATCAGGCAACATGAAGCATGCAAAGTCCCTTCAACTCAGCCTCCCTCCAGCAAACCCTGCGCCAGCCGATAATGTCCTGCCAGTCCTGCTGCAGGCAGAGCCCTGCAAGTGCCCTGGGTAAACGGCCCTTCCAGTCAAGCCCTGGAAGGGCTCCCGCGGAGAAAGGAATCTGGGAATCGTGAGCCAGTGGGCAGCACAGCTCTCAGCTACTGGTTAGCCACTTCTCTTCCTGTCCCTGAAAAAACAAAAGTTTCATTTCTTCAAAAGTTCTTGTAACTTGCTAGTGTTGTTCAAGCTTAATATCTTTCTCATCTAAAGTTTTATCATCACAACTGCTTCTGATGAAGAGTGTTGCCATCTGCTTTGGGCAGTGCAGTTGCTGAGAGGAGAGTGAATCTGTCTTATATAGACAGGTCTAGGGCAGTGAAGAATCTGGGAAGTCTTTTCTCATTTTCCAAAACTGATCATAAGGCCTTCTTTGGCGTATAGCCAAAATACTACTATAAAATAAGCTTATACTGGTATCATACATAAATAGGCGTGATGGCGAAAAATATCCTAGAAAATTCAACTGTCAGGACACAGAAAAGAATGGTCATAAGCCATCACAACCTGCTGAGAGGGAAACGGCTATTGAAATGAATCAAGGTTGAGAACAACATCTCCAGTTCTGTTCACTGGTTGAGTGAATCCTTGCCTGTTTCCCAAATTCTGCCCAAGAGCCGTCACTGTCTCTCCCCAGTTTGAGAGCTCAGCCTCTAAAACCTGGATCCGGGGCACTGTCTGCACCGCCTCCCTGGGCTCCTCCAGGCAGGGGCAGCCCTCCCACAGCATCCTGGAGGTGCCTGTCCCACTCTGCCAATGCACCTTCTCCCATGTCCTCTGGGATGCTCTTCTCTGCCGTCCACTCCCCTCACTACGCAAGCTCTCTGCAAGGCGCCAGGCTAGGCCATGTGCTAAATGAGTCAAGGTGAGGTGCCAGCACCAATGTGCACACACACACCCATGCACTGCTCTAGTTGTGTGCAAATCTTTAAATTGGCAGCAAGAAGAGACCCGTCAGCTTGCATTCTTAGTTCACCATGAGTTGCCGTTCACATTTTTCTATACAAAAGACCAGCGTTTTCCAAGAGAAAAATGTACTGTTTCTACATCTGATACCGTTACTGTGTCCTAGAGGCTGCCTTTCCTTCATTCTGAGCTGGAATTCTTTCCTGTTTTCCTCTTGCTTCTCTGCTGGCTCATTCTCTGGCTCCCAACCTGTGAACTCTTCTTACCTTAGATGTTAAAAGTTGACGCTTCTCAGTGTGTGGTCCAGGGACTCCTTCACTTTTTCCATCTTACTCAGTGCTCTCACGTTAGAATTCAAGACTTGGGTCATCACATCTTTTCCCCTGGCTTCAATTGTCACTTGCAGAGAAGGGACTTGTACATGTACAGTTCCAGCTTAGAATTCACAGCTACCTCCCAAGTAGCTGACAGTCACAGACAGTCAGCACACTCTCATTGCATGTCTTTGTAAGTAAATGGATGAGACAAAACCACATACTCAATTTCCTAGCCCCTGGAAACCATCCTTTTCCACTGTTCTGTCTCCAACGAGTGTTCTGTTCTCCTCCATCCTCCCAATACCGACATCCCTCAATCTCATTTCCTCATCCTTTGTTAGGTAAATTCCCAAATATTTCATCTTCTTTGGCAGAACTGTAAAGGGAATAGAGTCCTTGACTATTTTTTCGACTTGACTATTATTAGTATATATAAAAGTTACTGATTTGTGAGTATTGATTTTATATCCTGAGATGCTATTGTATTCCTTGATCACTTCTAAGAGTTTTGTGTTTGAGTCCTTGGGGTTTTCCAAGTAGAAAATCATATCATCTGCAAAGAGTGAAAGTTTGATCTCCTCTGACCCTATCTGTATAACCTTGGTTGCCTTCTCTTGCCTCATTGCTATGGCTAAGACTTCCATTACAATGTTAAAAAGCAGTGTAAACAATGGGCAACATTGCCTGGTTCCTGATCTGAGTGGAAATGATTTCAATTTTACTCCATTCAATATGATATTGGCTGTGGGTTTGCTGTAGATGGCCTCTATCAGTTTAAGAAAAGTCCCTTCAATGCCTATTTTCTTAAGTAAAAAAACCCAGCATCCTGATCATGAAAGGATGCTAGATATTGTTAAAAGCTTTTTCTGCATCTATTGAGAGAATCTATTGATGAGCATTCTGATCATGAAAGGATGCTGGATATTGTCAAAAGCTTTTTCTGCATCTATTAAGAGAACCGTGTGGTCTTTGTTTTTTAGTTTATTCATGTGATGTGTTATATTTACAGATTTATGTATGTTGAACCAACCTTGAGACCCTGGGATAAAACCTATTTGGTCATGGTGTATAATGTTTGATGTGTTGCTGGATTCTGTTTGCTAGGATCTTAGTGAATATTTTTGCATCTATGTTCATTAAAAATATTGCTCTATATTTTTCTTTTCTTGTTAGGTCTTTTCCTGGTTTCCTGGGATCGGGGTGATATTTACTTCATAGAATGTGTTGGGAAGTATTCCTTCTTTTTCGATGTTTTGGGAAAGGTTAAATAATATAGGTAGTAGTTCTTCTTTAAATGTTTGGTAGAATTCTGATGTGAAGCCATCTGGTCTGTGTTTCAAATAATTCCTCTCTCTACAACTCTACAGCCTTCTGCCTCTGCTCCCTCTCTCCTCCTGGGCTACTGTGCAGGTACTGGTAACAGTAAACTCACACTCACTCACATTATTCTCAATTCACTTTCTACAATGTTGTCAGAGTGGTCTTCTCAAAAGATAAATCTCATAAAATGTTCACCCAGGCCGATATCATCAAGGGTTTTCCCT